>NC_044197.1:32639315-32939315 GCF_900880675.1 Sparus aurata
ATATATGAGCGAATTACAAACTCTGTTGCAACTTTTATTGCCAAGGACTTGTGTCCGTGTTCAGTCGTCGAGAACCACAGCTTTCACGCTACGAGACAAGATATGACATCCCATCTCAAAGTAATTTCACTGACACAGCGATCCGACACTCTTCAACGAGACCAAACTGAAGTCATGGATTATCATTAATCATATGATTTAATTGCAGCCTTTTTCATTTTTTGTATGAGAGCTGTTTTTTTGTATTGTTAAGCTGTGACATCAATATGCTGTAAACAGATCTGCAGGTAAACCCTGAGTCTTCAGTAGGTTTACTGTCCTGCTCTCCATAGAGTCTGTCAGTGCAGCCACTTAGAAAAAGTGACACAACATTTTGACTTTCCTTTCTGCAGATGTCTAAGTGCCTAAGGCCGTTTTGTATGAAAACTGTTTTGAATGTGGTATACAGCTAAATGTTTTGCAGACCTGCCAACCTGTACTCATTTTGTGTAGCAAGTACGCAATTTGATATCTAAATACGCTGGTACGACTCGCCCCTCTAAACTACGCAAAAAACTGCGGACATGTGAGTTCTGTGGCAAATGTGCACGTGCGGTACTCATGTCTGACAACACGGTGCAGCAGCGTGGTAAAGCAGTTTCAGCCAATCATTGTAGAAAAGCGGAGAATAACGAGTCTACCGAACCTATAGCATCACATCCCCCCCCCCCCCCCCCCCCCCCCCTCCTCCCTGCCTCTTCCTGCCCTCTGCATCCTTCTCCGTCCTCCGTTCCCAACTCGCTGCAGTTGGCGCTTACAAAGATAAAGTGTGTGTGTGTGTGTGTGTGTGTGTGTCAGCGGACCTGCCAGCTTTTGGTAAATGTGAATCGTTACGCGTAACGTTACTTTCACTGTGGAAACATTCGAGCCGAAGTCTAAGTGAAAAAAGAAAAAAGAGAAAGAAGAGGCAGCGGTGCATCTGTGTGTGTGTGTGTGTGTGTGTGTGTGTGTGTGTGTGTTAGCCTTTATGTATATCCATTGCAGATAGAGTAGGTCTGTATATAAAGAGGAATGTGATTACTTATACAGTTTAAACATGTAGCCAACAAATCTTTTGGCTACATCATCATCATGCATTTTGCACAGTGTGCAATTATGATGTGGACATAAGCCACCAGGGAGCTGCAGGTAATATATAAATTAGCCCGGTGATGTGTGCATATGTGCTGTAAGCCAATTTAATTATTACATTCTTGAAAACAAAAACACCTATTGCAATATACAAAATAAATTATTACCATTTTAATTAAATATTATCAATATTAAAATGTCCAGTGCAGTGCACATGATATTTTGGAGTCAGGTCAAATTGTAAAAACTAGTCAAAATAAGAACTATGAACAAGTGTGTGTGTGTGTGTGTGTGTGTGTGTGTGTGTGTGTGTGTGTGTGTGTGTGTGTGTGTGTGTGTGTTTTGCAGACTGTCGACGCCATGTGGAGGGCAAAAAACATTTAAAATATAGGTTTTATTGTTTTTTTATAACCGATTTCCAGCCAGTGAATGGGGAAATTACTGCATGCAAAGCAATGGAGTTGCAAAAGTCTGCGAAAAAAAGCCGCACAACACAAGTGGTACTCAAAATATTTTGACAAGGTTGGCAGGTCTGGTTTTGGGTTTTTTAGTCTGAATAATGATATTGCTCATTGCACATAACAGGAGGATATGTTGGTTAGAAGTCTATTAATTTTGATGTTAGTGATTCAGAATATGCTGAAGCTGTTTTAATGTACTACATGTATGCTGCTACAGGCACATTTCTTTTCCTGTTGGTTCTTTGCAAAGCTGGGATGTTTGCCGGCAAATGTAACCTTCCAGTTGACTTTCCACATTTCTTTCATTTGTTTTATTAATTAAATATATTGGAAGTGAATTAAGTATGGATCATTACACATACTTTGCTTTCAAAGTACCAAGTAGTCACACGGTGAGAAAAAAGTAGGAAGTGATTAGCAAACTCTGAGTTGCAAACTCAGATTTAATTATTATTTTTTTTAATCATGCATGAAAATGTACACAAAAAAATGAAATGCATCGATAATCGGCTTAGAATCTAATCGTTGACATCTGAATCAGAATCAAATCAAATTGTGCCAAGAAATTCCCACCCCTAGTAAACACAATTAGCAGTGTTTGCAGGAGTACTTTAATTTTCCTTACCAAGTGTTCAGAAGCAGCGCTTCAGTATTACTTTGGTGTCCAATTCACAAATTCATCTAGTTCTTCCCTCCAAAGTTGATATTAGGTTTTTGCCCCTGCAGTTTTGATTTCACACATCATATGTGCTTTACAGCACACTTTGTGGACATACAAAATATTTTTTCCAGGTGTGATGCCTCCACAGCTACATCTTCATCCTAGGGGAAACACTGAATTTATAAAGCAAGTAAAGCAACAGCAAAATCTGAATTAGTTCAGTGACTGAATTGTAAAGTGTACATATATATTACTATACTACGGACAAAACATTAGACAACAAGGAACACAAACTTAACTACACAGTGAACAAAGAACAAAGAGGTGTGGGGGTTTTGGACCAAGGGAATGTAAATGCAAAGTGGAGCTGTGCTCAGCAACACAATGGAAATTTACATGGAGGAAGACCTAAAACAGACTGTGCCATTATTCAGTCAACTGAAAATGTGAGCAAACCTGTGAATATAATCTTTATTCACCCATGTGAAAGTTTGCTATAGGCTCCATGGAGCTGGCGCATCTAATGAGGTTGGAGGATGAATAAGGAAGAGGCGGCATGGTGTTGATTCTCCAGTTGGCTTTTGTTGATGTATGGCTGCAGGTGTGGCAGGCCCTGCTGCTCTATCTCTCTCTCTCCTCATGCAGCCCTCTCCTTGGGTGTGCTGGCAGGTTGTGTTACTCAAACATCAAGCTTCAGTCGGAAAGTTCTGTTCGCCAAGCATGCAGCTGAGGTCCCGGCGGGGCCGGTTTGATGTTCCTGAGAAATTTTTAGCCAGTTTTATGAGTCTGAGTGTGAGGTCTCATGATGTCCTCAAGAAGACCTTCTGATCTGTTTGGAGTCATTGTAAGATTGCCCTGTATGGATGGATGGATGGATGGATGGATGGATGGATGGATGGATGAGGCATCGACAAGTAAAGTTAAGTGAATCATAGGGTGCAAGAGAATAAATTGCAGTCTCATATACATTGATAATAACTTAAAGTTAAAAAAGAAATATCTGTGTGTGAGATTCCTTCAGGCAGTGGGTTGACTGAATCTGTTGCTGAAGCTGCTCTTTTTTCTTCCTTTCTTTCCTTTTTTTTTCTTTTTCTCTTTTTAATTTTTATTTTGAGATAGCAAAACAAATACTAATTAAGTGAACAACATATGACCACAGCTTTCTGCAGTTACAAGTGATAACTTATATTACAAGATCATACACGCGATTAAAAAAACAACAAAAACACAAAATAACACACAAACAATCAACAAGATTACTGAATGTCTAAGTAAATGAAAAGAAAAAATGTGTGTGGGTTGGGGGATTCATTATATCAGTGAATGTTTATGCTTAGTCTTAATTTACTCCAATACTTATTACTGCTGGCCAGTCACTACCACAATAAATACTAAGGGAGGACCACTCTTTAACAAAGTCCTCTAGGGTTGCTTGCAGTACATGAGATAACCGTTAATATGGAATAAATGATAGTAGTTTATCATATCATATAGATATTGTAGGAGGATGTACATCAAGCCAGACCTGCAGGATCGAAAGGCGTGCAGCACACAACATGATATTCAACAATTTTACAAGCTGCTCTTAAGCTTGTCTTGAACTAAGATGGGGACGACTTAAGAGATGTTGATTTGCACAAATCTTACGAAAGACAATAACTGAAAACTACAATAACCACTTGCTTGATTTCGTGCATATATCTTGTACTTGAATTAAACTAATTTGTAAAAAGATTTGTGGAAATAAGCTGTTGTTTAGTCCCATCCCATGAAGTTCTCTTCATAGTGTGTTTGAAATGGTCTTACTTTCACTATTAAACATGGCCGTGAGTTTGACTGTTGATTTTTACGATTTGATTTCATCAAAAGTTTTTATTTTTGGCCAGGCAGTGCACAAGGGAACTATAGTCTTTTGACTTTGTATTTCCAGGATCTAAGAATAAACATGCAAGTATAATGATGTGAAGCACAGTATGCTAAGATTTTGAAGGCAATACAGATGAAAAACAGCAGTTGTCTCTCTCTCTCAGGCCATGTTCAGATTGCCCAGGTTCCATGCAGGAATGAGCCTAACAGTGCTGGAGAGCTCAACTACAGGTATCTGTTCAACACACTGGAAAACCATGGCTACCAGGGATACATTGGCTGTGAATACAAGCCGTCAGGTGAGTGTTCTTTTTATTTTTTTTCTTTAATAAACTATAAAAAAAAGAAATAACATTTATAAAAAAAAACATGTTAATACTAATCATGTCTGTCCCCTTTAGGCTCCACAAAGGAAGGTCTGGGTTGGCTCAAAGATTACTGCACACACAGCAAGTGATGAGCATATGCATTCAATTATAAAGCTGTGAACATGTGTCAAGTGATTACACCTGGGAGGAGCTTATCTAATTCCATATTTATTATACGCAGTATAATATAAGAAGAGCAAGAAGAATTAGAAGATCTATCACATTTATACATTACATTTCCAATTTTCCAACTTAAGTACAGTGCCTTGTAATAGTATTCACCACCTTGAACTTTTCCACATTTTGTCACGTTTTAACCTCAAATGTAAATGTATTTTATTGGTATTTTATGTGATAGACCAACACAAAGTGGTGCATAATTGTGAAGCGGAAGGAAAATTATACATGTTTTTGATTTTTTTTTTTTAACAAATAAAAAACAGAAAAGTGTGATGTGCAAAAGTATTCACCCCCCTTTAGTCTGATACTCTTAAATAAAATCCAGTGCAACCAGATGCCTTCAGAAGTCACCTAATTAGTCATTTGAGGCTCCACCTGTGTGTAATCTATTCCCAGTGTAAATACAGCTGTTCTATGAAAGCCTCAGAGGTTTGCTAGAGAACATTAGTGAACAAACAGCATCATGAAGCCCAAGGAACACACCAGACAGGTCAGGGAGATAGTTGTGGAGAGGTTTTAAGCATGATTAGGATATGAAAAAATATCCCAAGCTTTGAACAGCTCACAGAGCACTGTTCAATCCATCACCTGAAAATGGAAAGAGTATGGCACAACTGCAAACCTACCAAGACATGGCTTCCACCTAAACTGACAGGCTGGGCAAGGAGAGCATTGATCAGAGAAGCAGCCAAGAGGCCCATGATAACTCTGGAGGAGCTGCAGAGATCCACAGCTCAGGTGGGAGAATCTGTCCACGGGACAACTATTAGTCATGCAGTCCACAAATCAGCCCTTTATGGAAGAGTGGCAAGAAGAGAGCCATTGTTGAAACAAAGCCATGCAGTTTGCATCAAGCCATGTGGGGGGCACAACAAACATGTGAAGGAAGGTGCTCTGGTCAGATGAGACCAAAATTTGGACTCAATGCAAAACGCTCTGTGTTGCAGAAATCTAACACTGCACATCACCCTGAACACACCATCCACCATCATGCTGTGGGCATGATTTCCCTCATCAGGGACGGGGAAGCTGGTCTGAGTTACATTGATGTGGTATGAAGAGCTAGCATAATGTTAGAAGAAGGCACAAGATCTAAACAAACTCAAACCTGTTAAAGAAGGTGTTCACTGTAGGCTGCTTATGACTGACTTTTGTGGCATTTTAGCATCAACCGTCAGATTCAGTAAATCCAAACTGCTGACAGACATTTAGACTGACAACAAAAAAATGCACCAGTGTCTTCTCCACTTGTAAAAGTGTTTCCTTAACCATCAGTTAATCAGAATATTTGTAGAAAAACGATACCTTTTCCAGGTCCAGATTCACCAGTGTAAGCATATTTTCTCGTGACTCAACAGAGAAATCTCATCTGCTTCCCACTGCTCTGCACTAACAAACTCAGACAGACCTGATCTCTGAAAACTCTGAAGACTCATCCACACAGTGTCTGGTCTAGACTCTGCAGATCCACTTAGAGGCAGGTGGAGTTCAAATAAACCTGTTACATCTCAGGACTGTGCAAAATGTATATTTGGCACAAGCTGTATCTTCAAAAGCCAATTGAACAAAGCGAATCACTGTTCCTATCATGGCACATTGAACCTGTTACTTTAAGAGTGTCCATCAGGATTTGATTAGTGCATGCAGTTGGCAATGCTACTTTTGGTCACCCTGACTAATTTTAGAATCAATGTAAATTGTAAGAAATAGGGGTTATGGTTAATTTAAAGATAGCTCCAAAACTATAGGGGCAGCATAACCACTTACTACTGCTCACTATATCTTAATTGTCAACTGCAAGAAGCTTAGCTAGCTATTTTAGAGCAGTGGTTCCCAACCTGGGGTCCGGGCCCCCCCTAGGAGGACACCAGAGAGCGCACGGGGTGCGCACAACTTTGTCTGCTCTGAGGTTGTGAGGTAACCAAAATTATATTTGTGCACATTAAATTGATAAAATCCCAATAACACACCCAACTGAATAATCAAAACGCTGTATTATCCAAATTAAAACATATTTTTGGTCATTTAAATTCAACACTCCTATGAGGTAGGCCTATTCTGGTCAAAAATTAAACTGTGTGTGTGTGTGATACACCTGATGACACAAAAAAGAAGAAATGTATCTATATACATAGTAAAACAAGGAAAATAAGAGCAAAAACCTACAACTGTTGTTTATTTTTGCAAATAAAAGTTTGTAATTAATCACTTCATTCTTTTAGTGTATGCGGGTTGGGGTTGGGGGTCCTGGCTTGCCTTGGACACAGGCAACGGGGGGCTTTAGGGAAAAAAGGTTGGGAACCACTCTATTAGAGGGCGCAGGTCTGCCTGGATCAAGGGGGAGTCATTGTGCATTGTAGAGCTGGTCCTAGATATTAGCTTGCTTGCAGAAATGACAAACTACCCTTTCACATAACTGCAGTTGTCAGTATGACCTTTTTTATTGTTATATTCACCTGTATTACTACCTTTTCTATGCTGGGACAGATGCCATGTTGATGTTGGTGACATACACAATATTGCCAAAAGTATTCACTCACCTGCCATGACTCGCATATTGAAGTGACATTCCATTCTTAATCCATAGGGTTTAATATGACGTCGGTCCACCCATTGCAGCCATTACAGCTTCAACTCTTCTGGGAAGGCTTTCCACAAGGTTTAGGAGTGTTTATGGGATTTTTGGCCATTCTTCCAGAAGTGCATTTATGAGGTCAGACACTGATGTTGGATGGGAAGGCCTGGCTCTCAGTCTCCGCTCTAATTCATTGGATGCAGCTGCTCGGCCATGGAAACTCATTCCATGAAGCTCTCTACACACTGTTCTCGAGCTAATCTGAAGGCCACATGAAGATTGGAGGTCTGCCACTTTGTTATACCTCTGACAGTTGACTGTGAAATATTTCACGACTGAACTTGTTGCACAGGTGGCATCCTATCACAGTACCACGCTGGAATTTGCAGAGCTCTTGAGAGTGACCCATTCTTTCACAAAACCAGACCTGCCAACCTTGTCAAAATATTTTGAGTACCACTTGTGTTGTGCGGCTTTTTTTCGCAGACTTTTGCAACTCCATTGCTTTGCATGCAGTAATTTCCCCATTCACTGGCTGGAAATCGGTTATAAAAAAACAATAAAACCTATATTTTAAATGTTTTTTGCCCTCCACATGGCGTCGACAGTCTGCAAAACACACACACACACACACACACACACACACACACACTTGTTCATAGTACTTATTTTGACTAGTTTTTACAATTTGACCTGACTCCAAAATATCATGTGCACTGCACTGGACATTTTAATATTGAACAGTAAAACTAAAAAGTTGCACTAACTTCATTATATGATATGTGTGCTTATACAAGCTGATAGCCACAAGTTAACTGCATTGATTATTTCAATACTTATTTAATCAAAATTAATTAAAAATTATTTTAATATATATTTAATTAAAATGGTAATAATTTATTTTGTATATTGCAATAGGTGTTTTTGTTTTCAAGAATGTAATAATGAAATTGGCTTACAGCACATATGCACACATCACCGGGCTAATTTATATATTACCTGCAGCTCCCTGGTGGCTTATGTCCACATCATAATTGCACACTGTGCAAAATGCATGATGAGGAACTTTAGAGGGTCACAAGCATGGCCACTGTTCTTGATATTTATTCAAAAACTTCTGGGGGACATGGACCCTCTTCTTTTTGGCAGGTCTGCTGCCCTGTCCCTCCCTGTCTTCATCTCCCTCATCTGCCATGGCAGTGGTTGCAAAACTTGCTGCAAAAGATTTGTTGGCTACATGTTTAAACTGTATAAATAATCACATTCCTCCTTATATACAGGCCTACTCTATCTTAGGGTTGCCAACCGTCCCTTGAAAAACGGAATCGTCCCGTATTTAGAAACGAAGCTTAAAAGGGACGCACTTTGTCCCGTATTTCCTTGAGAATCAAAATGGTCTTTAAAATGTCAATGGAATCAATGAATGACGGCGTTTTATATGAAAATATACAGGTAATCTTACTGCCAGCCCTCTCCTGCTCTGTGACCAATGAGCCGACAGCACACTCACACACGAGAATAACAATGCAGAATCCGGCTCTCCTCATTGGTCGAGGTACTGTCGCTTGCAAGAAGATACCGGAAGACAAGAGACTGAGGCAACTGGCAAAACAATCCAGCATGGCTCACAACGACACAGGTTCACAGGACACTGCAGACGGCACGCCTTCCACCATGAGCAGTAACGATACTCCCCCGAGAGAAAAAGAAAAGGCTGCAAAAATACAGACTCGAATGAGAAAAAGAAAACGTGGCTGGAAAAAGTGTAGATAATGTCTGCTGGCGGACTTTTTCTGTAGCCCATGGTGAACTGTTTGACGTGAAACAGCATGCATCTAGTGGTCAACACGTGAGGGACAACCAGGTGGACCCTTGACTGGTTTGTTGTCCACCAGGCAACACCAGAGGCAGATATGGTATGTAGAAAAAATAAGAATGTTTTTTAAGTCCAATAAATGTCAGAATTTTGTGGCCAAAAAAATGTTAAGTGTACTAAACAAATACAATTGATAAATGAATACATAAAATAGATAAATAATACATAAAAGTAATACATAGATGAATAATAGATAAAGAATACACACTATACTATACATACATATATACAACCTTACACATGTCAGTTCAAACAGTCCATAGGTAAATGTGATGTGCATAATTTGTACTGCACAGGCAGTTGATATACTACACATGAACTATAAATCAGTAAGAAAGTAACAACTTTCTATTGTTTTCTGTTATTTTATACTGTTTTCAGTTAAGCAGGACAGTTCTGTTAAATAAATAAATATTTATTTTATTCTGTCAAGTTAAGCAGGACAGATTTCTGTTAAAAATATCTTTTATTTTGCACAAAAAAATAAATTCTTGAATAATATTTTTTTCTATGTATTCGTATCACTCAAAAACATGCATCAAACTAAATTCACATTCGAGTCAAAGTATTTGGAAAGTTACCAAGCCGTCGTGGGTGGGGGGGGGGGGGGGGGGGGGGGGGGGGGGGTTGTCCCTTATTTATTTTTCAGGGAGTTGGCAACCCTAGTCTATCTGCAATGGATATACATAAAGGCTAAATATACACACACACACACACACACACACACAGATGCACCACTGCCTCTTCTCTTTTTTCACTTAGACTTCGGCTCGAATGTGAAAGTAACGTTACGCGTAACGATTCACATTTACCAAAAGCTGGCAGGTCCGCTGACACACACACACACACACACACACACTTTATCTTTTTAAGCGCCAACTGCAGCGAGTTGGGAACGGAGGAGGGAGAGGGAGGCAGAGGGCAGGAGGAGGCAGGGAGGAGGGGGGCGGGGATGTGATGCTATAGGTTCGGTAGACTCGTTATTCTCCGCTTTTCTACAATGATTGGCTGAAACTGCTTTACCACGCTGCTGCACCGTGTTGTCAGACATGAGTACCACACGTGCACATTTGCCACAGAACTCACATGTCCGCAGCTTTTTGCGTAGTTTAGAGGGGCGAGTCGTACCAGCGTATTTAGATGTCAAATTGCGTACTTGCTACGCAAAATGCGTACAGGTTGGCAGGTCTGCAAATGTTTGTAGAAACAGTCTGCATGCCTAGGCGCTTGCTTTTATAAACCTGTGGCCATGGAAGTGATTGGAGCACCTGATTTCAATTATTTGGATGGGTGAGTGAATACTTTTGGCAATATAGTGTACGTTGATTGAGACAATGTAGTGGTATAGATGATATTTTACTATCTTTACAACAAACAGCTATTTTATTGACTTGATCTTTTAATTTACTTTTGATTCATGGCACAATTCAAACGGGATAAAAAAGTGCTTGTCTCTTCCCATTGACTACTGGACAATTTTTTTCGAAATGAGGTCAGATGAGGTCAGCAGTATGAAAAATATGTGTAAATATACAGCGATCAGGCATAACATTATGACCACAACAGGTGAAGTGAATA
Source organism: Sparus aurata (assembly GCF_900880675.1). NCBI lineage: Eukaryota > Metazoa > Chordata > Actinopteri > Spariformes > Sparidae > Sparus > Sparus aurata. The sequence continues at coordinate 32,649,991 of NC_044197.1, forward strand.
ACACTGATTATCTCTTCATCATGGCACCTGTTAGTGAATGAGATATATTAGGCAGCAAGTGAACATGTTGTCCTCAAAGTTGATGTGTTACAGTTAGAAGCAGGAAAAATGGGCAGGCGTAAGGATTTGAGTTTGACAGGGGCCAAATTGTGATGTCTGGACAACTGGGTCAGAGCATCTCCAAACCTGCAGCTCTTGTGGGGTGCTCCCGGACTGCAGTGCTCAGTATCTATCAAAGGTGGTCCAAGAAAGGAACAGTGGTGAACCAGCGACAGGGTCATGGGTGGCCAAGGCTCACTGATGCAAGAGTCGGGAGTGAATACTGGCCGATGTTGTCCAATCCAACAGACGAGCTGCTGTTGGTGAAATTGCTGAAGAGTTAATGCTGGTTCTGATAGAAAGGTGATAGAATACACAGTGCACCACAGTTTGTTGGGTATGGAGCTGCATAGCCGCAGACCAGTCAGAATGCGCGTGCTGACCCCTGTCCACCGCCGAAAGCGGCAACAATGGGAACGTGAGCATCAGAACTGGACCATGGAGCAATGGAAGAAGGTGGCCTGGTCTGAATCATGTTTTCTTTTACAACACATGGCACCAGGATGCACTATGGGAAGAAGACAAGCCGGCGGAGGCAGTGTGATGCTTTGGCTAATTTGCTGGGAAACCTTGGGTCCTGCCATCCATGTGGATGTTACTTTGACATGTACCACCTATGTCAGCATTGTTGCAGACATTGTACACCCTTTAATGGAAACAGTATTCCCTCATGGCTGTGGCCTCTTTCAGCAGGAATATGTGGTGCCACACAGCAAAAATGGTTCAGGAATGCTTGAGGAGCATAACAACAAGTTTAAGGTGTTAAAAATAGTTGAACTCTGGCCATGTCTTCACATCAAATATTACTGCAGCTATGTTACCTGTTGTGCTTGATAAAGACTGGTGTCCCAACTGTATCTTCCAGCTCTGGCTTTTTATATTTTTAATATGTTAAATGTTTCTGTCCATTCATGTTAGACTCAACAAAGTAATGCAGTCCTCTCATTTTGTTTTGTGGATTTTATTACAATTGTCATTGACAAAACTGACTGTGGGTTCTGTGCTATTGTTCACATCATGTTCAGTCAATTGATCCATGCAGAAAAGCAGATTATAACATGTAGTGCGTTTTAACACAACATATTGACAGTGTCCAGCAAGCTTTAGGGAGCAGCCCTGCTTATTTTCCTTAAAGCTTAATATAATGTTTCATAAATGTGTAGCCACTTCCTCTGATGTGAGTGGAGGTGCTATGCCCTCACTATAGCACAGTGTGGGAAACCCTGGTCATACAGAGCATTGGACTTTACCCCAACTTAACAGTAGGAAGTACTGAACAGATTTTGCACTTCATATGTTCACTGTGAAAAATGGCATTACATTAATTAAAACATTGCCCAGATACTTGTGATATATTTGATTAAAAAAAATGTTTTAAAAAATGTTACACACAGCTATACTGTGTGTGGAGATGTAAAATTTAAGACAGATCAGATGGCATCACTGAATAGCACTGGAAATGTTCACATATTTAAACAAAACTTAAACTTAAACACATATACTGCTGCCATCCTTTATGACTTCAATTACATCTTGTGAACATTTAGAGGGATTTCCTGCACACAGCCATGTAGAATTAATGTACATGCATGATAAAGTGAGTTTATCAGAGGATTACGGATTTCTGAACAAGCTCAACGGGGTTTTCTCCAAACTAGTTAGATGCGATTTAGATTTTCATACGATTACATTCTGATTGGTTTAGAGCTGGTTGGGCTAACTGATGAAAAAACTTAACACAAACACAAATATACCATTCTGGTTTGAATTGATTGATTCATGGTGTTTTTAGTTGGGTTTCAGTTCTCTGACCTATGAGACTAAGTTTAGTAAATGTGTCTCTTGTGCTCCAGGGCTTTTTATACATAAAGTAACATCACTCTTTGATATGAAGCTTTCCTTAATGCCGCAGTGAGTGATGGAAGAGTATGTGAGCAAGAGGATTTTCCTCAAATGAACTCCCTCAAATAACTTTAGTTTTCTTCAACTGTTGCTTTCTTTCTTCATGTGTCAAGAATGGTCACAATGACATAAGTTGAAGTAAGTCCAGCACTGATCAGCTCTATAACAGTCCTGTCCAGAGGTTATAGCAGGCAGTGTTGATGACAGACTCAAGATGATGATACATGGATACCAGCTGAGGAGGAGGGCTGCTGCTGGCCTGAGGCTGTGATGGCAGTGGTTCACGAAACACAACCTTTAGACTCTGTGGGAGCAAGAGAACGGAAAAGAAACATTGCAGAGACGTTTTCACATCTTAATGTTACAATAATAATCATATCAGTATGATAAACTCACTGTTTTTCCAGCTTGGCTGTCCAGAAAGACTAAAACAAAGCAGTCGGTGAACTTCTGGTTCAGAACAGCCTGAAACGATTTAAGAGGCATGGAAATAGATTAGATGGTCATTTTCAAAGGAAAACCGTCTACTGACGAGGATTGTCAGAAAGAAACACATTTTTGGTGACAATGAAAAGTCAAATGTTAAAATGTTGATGGGTATGATAGGAACAGAAGGAGCACAGTATGCAAAGCCGCTGGCTCTTGGAGTGTTTTTACCCTATATTACTATTTGAAAGTTCCTCCTGGGCACCCCTTAGCTAACCCATACCATGTATCAAGCAATCCCTCCAGGAAGTTGCAATGTGCTGATTGCAACAATCAAAAGCAAATTCAACCAATCCCTTCGAAATCTTGGGTACACTGTTTGTCAGTGCAGCATTGTGGTGGAACACACATGACAGGCATCAATCAACAAAGAGTGTTCTACCACATAACACACCTAAAAACACTGCAACATCTCCCTTTTTTTAGAACAGCTGCTACAACAATCCCCCCCCTCAGGACAGTGTATGTGAGTCTCAATCTCACATACACTGTCCTGCTGCCATAAATACTCACTAGATCACCCTATTGTTGGATTTTTTGGTAGGGCAGGTGTGGTTATTATTAATTAATAATTATTGATAATAATTATTAAAATTAAGTCATCAGAATTAATAAAAAATAATGATCCATTCAGTAAAGCATGACACCACCCTGGAATCAGGGACCAATAACCTGACTGAAAAGAGCCTCAAAAGAAGTGTTCACTTTAAATGTAAATATTTGTAAAAAACATGTTATAGTGGTACCACAGGACAACTGTATCTAATGTTATAGTAGTGATACTATGGGACAACTGTATCTAATGTTATAGTAGTGATACTATGGGACAACTGTATCTAATGTTATAGTAGTGATACTATGGGACAACTGTATCTAATGTTATAGTAGTGATACTATGGGACAACTGTATCTAATGTTATAGTAGTGATACTATGGGACAACTGTATCTAATGTTATAGTAGTGATACTATGGGACAACTGTATCTAATATTATAGTAGTGATACTATGGGACAACTGTATCTAATGTTATAGTAGTGATACTATGGGACAACTGTATCTAATGTTATAGTAGTGATACTATGGGACAACTGTATCTAATGTTATAGTAGTGATACTATGGGACAACTGTATCTAATGTTATAGTGATGGTTAGTGTTGATAGTGAGAGAGAAAGAGCTAATACTCAGCAGAGCATTGCAAAGAGGGAGAAACAGCTGTGCAGACACAATACCTGCCTTCCTGTCACTCAGCAGCTGGTGAACAATATCAGGCTCGAATCACCTTTGGCTTATACTTGACAAGAATGTGGCTTACTGGATGCTCGTACTGCGGGAAGGCTTTAGCTAACACTTAAGCTCCACAAACTGGAGAGGCCAAAATCAGCTCATCATGAGCACAAAGAAAAGCAAGCAACAAATGGTGTTTCACAGTGTATAACTAGCAGTCAACTCGGCGGTCACAAACACACACAATGCAGCTGAAATGCATACAATATACATATAATATATATATGTGTGCTCCCCTTTAGCAACAGCTGCGCAGGTGAAAGCTAATGCTTCCAGCAACACATTACAAGGGGACTGCAATGAACAGGCATGCAGCTGTTTTTATCTTCTAATCTACACGTATGCGTCCATTGCGGAACTGACGATGTGTTCAGGTGTGCTCTCAGTCAATGGGAGATTGGAGTTTTCAAACCTGGGGGGACTGCGACAATCAGGCACCACCTACTGGACATAAGGGTAGGTACACTTTCCTTAGCTTACCAGGATTTATTAGTTCAAGGAGGTCGCATTTAGGCTTTGGTCTATAGGCAGGATCCTCTGTTGTTGGAAACCATGTGGTGAGGGTCCCAACGATATATGGATTCATCTGCTGCGGAAAATAGTACCCCACAAATTCCCTATTTACTCAAAACTGTGTGGACAGCTGTTTTAAGGAATTACTAAACCTTTTTTTTTTTTAAAAATGAAATATGTAAGTGAAGTGTAGTAAACAAAGTATGTCTGCAGTAAAAAACAACCTTTCAAAACCTTGGAGTCCACTATATACTATACTATATTACACTATATTATAGTACTATGCTATAGTTCTCGCTATATAAATGTCTGATTCCAGTGAGAAACATGCTGTCTTCATTCAGGGACTACTCTTACAGAGGGTTACAGAGGATAGATAGAAAGCTTCATCACATGGTGCAACAAAAATCATCTAAAGCTCAATATCAACAAAACCTGTGAACTTATGGTGGACTAGAACTGTAGGTCTGGAAGTTCATTGAGAGAAACGAAAAACAGATTCGGATAACATATGATGAAGCCAACAATCCAAAATGTGGATGATATACACACATTAAACTCAGCAGCGCAGAAGATGTCTACAAACAAACTTTCAAGGTGGGCACTCAAGAGTTGTACCACCAGGCAGTGACTGACTAAATGTGAAGCCTGGTCACAATCTTCTGTGGGTACCAGATCTATGAATTTGAATTATTACCAGGAAAGTGTTTTTGCAGAATGTTTGATGTCACAGTGAAGTTCACCTTTGCCAGTTTAGATATAAAATGTAATAACTGCATAGTTTTATTCTAGTGGACATTGTAGGGAAATTCGTCATAATAAACACTGAATTTTTGAGGTGTGGGATACCATGTTCACGAGACTGGGACGGACAACGTGAAAACATGATGCCCATGGCTATCACCAGCACGGAGGCAAAAAAAAAAATGTGTTAATAAAGTGGATAACAGTTAAAGGATAGGAGTGACAGGTCAGGCTGTAGTCATCAGTCTCCAGAAATTAGGCAAATTGTTATGATCTTGAATTTGAGTAGTCTCATCATCATCAAATCATCAATCTTTATTTATATGGCGCTTTTCATACAAAAAAGTATCTCAAAGTGCCTGACAGAAATGTACAAACAACAGCAGAAAAAGAGAAACAGCAAAATAAAATCAAGAGAAGAAAATTAAAAGAACCCAACCCACCTACCCCCACAGACATACACACTTATACACACACTCACACATTCGCACGCAGACACATAGACACACACACTCACATCCACACATACAGTAGCTGTCACAGAAGAGACATGGCTGGGCAGCGAGACCTGTTGCATGGAGGAAGCTACCTCCATGCAACAGTGGGGGCCAGCCACACTAGGAGAGATCCCGGTCCAAGGCCGCAGGGAGCACCGCCACAGAGACCACCCCAACCCGGGCAGAGAGGAGGCCCCACACCAAGGTGCAGAGCCCTCTAGTCACCCGGGCCGGAACTGTCCAAGGGACAGCACCCCACGCGGCCAGACCAGAGACCACTCCCAGTCTGGCAGGCCCCCATGAAGAAACACTGGAGATTAAAAACTGATAGACTAAAACAGTAAAATAAGGCAAAAAGCGTAGAAGCTAAAAACATAAGGGACTAAAACATAAAAGCATAAAGGCTAAAAACACGAACTCAGAAGGACCTGATAATTATCCCCCTTCAAGATGAAATAAATCCCTCCAGAGTCCTTTTTTACATTTCACACTGAGCTCTCATTGTTTTTAAACTGAATCCCCACAATTTATATCATGCAGAAGGTTGAGGCGGACATGCTGGAGTTACCAAACAAAAAACCAAACCACTAAAAACAAGGAAACACCAGTTACACATGAATGTTTCTGACCATGCTTCATGCCCGCTCACAGAAACAAAACAGTCATATAGAGCATCTCCTTACCAGATACTGGATAGCGTTGTCGTCGAAGTGTCTGCAGCTCTGAGGGAAGCGGTTCAGTAGGACTTTGATCAGACTCTGATACCAGGCTGGACTCAAGGTGAGGAAACAGTCCTGCAGCAACACAACACACACTTCTATTTCATTAACCTGCTTGTCATTCATCATAAACCACATCGAAGGACAATATAAAACATAAGATGGATCATCATTAATGAAGTCCATCTGCTGTTATGGTTGCATGACATCAGCCAACATTTTGTTTGAGATACTGTGTCTTCTGATGACATTTCTCTCTCTCCAATTCTTGGTTTGGTTCACTCCAATAAAATAAAAAGCCTTATATCACCAACCTGGTATTAGCCCTGGCTGATAAATGTGTTTGATTTGTTCAGATTTTCACATATGCATTCTGCTACCATCACAATGCTTGGGTTGAACAGAGGATATTTCTAAGTAGAATGTAAGTTGTTAAGAAAGGTGTTCACAGTCTGCAGATTATCCACAGTAACAGGGACAATGTTCCTGTTTAACCCCTGTATGGTATCCAGGTCAAATTGACCCATTTCAATTTTTTTCAAGAAGAACAATGGTACAAGTATACATTTTTTCTACCTGAAACTCAGTGGACTACGCTTATGTTCTGTGACAAACATGTGCAAACCCCCCCAAAAACTGAAAATTGAGCACACATGATACTATTCCCCACACATTTACATCCTTCATATGGTCTTCGGGTCAGTTTGACCCACATACACAGAAACGTAAAACACAAATCAACCATTTTTGATTACAGTATACTTGAAGTACATCTGACAGCAGCCAATCATGGTATGGCACACTTGGCAGTGCTTACCAGTAACAGGACAAATATATCAATTTGAGTTTAGTTAGAGGGAATCTTACCAGCTGTGGGTCAATCTCCCCCACCGAGCGGCTCTGCACAGCCTCCAGCAACTCCTCCAGCTCGCTGAATGACAGCTTGGACAGCTTCAGTTTGTCAAGGGCAAGGTGCTCTCCATGAAACAGCCTCCTCCACAGATTATCTCTGCGACAGTGGCCCATCGCCTGCTCCACACTGGCCTGGATCTGTCTGCAGGCTGATGCAACCTCGTTGTTGAGCAAAGGGAACAGAGGAGAGCTATAAAGTAGCCCCTGAGCCTCTGGTCCACCCCCTGCCAGAGGGTAAAACTCATTGCCATCACTAGGGGCTAAAGCTGCTGCAGCTCCAGATGAAGTTTCCTCCCAGAGTTCCTGCTCAGCATCACGTGACGCACAGGCCTCTGCTCGATCTGGGGGGAGCCGGCCTCCTACTTCGCCAGGGTCACGGTGGATCTGAGGAAGTTTCTTGAAACGGCGCATGTCGGCTGTGAGGCGGGGGAAGAGCTCTCTCTGACTGGTCATGATCACATAAAACCGCAACCTACAAATAAAGGTGGATCACACATCAGGTGATTTTGGCTTATTAAAGAAATATCAGTGTGTGTGTGTGTGTGTGTGTGTGTGTATATATATATATATATATAGATATAGATAGATAGATAGATATAGATATACACACATACATAATACATACATACACACATACATACATACATACATACGTACATGCATACACACACAGGCTGTACGAAAAAAATGTATACACACTTCAGAAGCTGATAACTCAATTGTTGGTTTTTTCTTTTCAGATTAAACCCATTGGAATTAATGATGGCAGCCAGACTAAACTTTAAAAATGTATTATAAAATGCTACTGGAAGCAGAGTCCTGCACGGGTTCAGGTACCTGCGGTTACCCAACGGGTGACCCAGACAATTTGGATGAAACAGGTGAATAATAATGTCCTGTGTCGACACGGGTGCGGATCGGGTCGGACGCCTAGAGAGCGCGGGTCGGATTTTGCGATTGTCATTTTCATGGCGGCACGTGCAAAAAAACAAAAAAACAAAAACAAAAAAATCATTAGTGACACATCTACAAAAACATGCCTGCAATTCAAAATGATAAGCATGTATATTTCATATGAGCTCATTCATGCGTGCTTGAGCCCTCCCAGAACTCCCATTCCCCACGCTGGCTTACTTTCATTTCTAAAAATTGCGTCAGTCTAATTTTGCTTCGGGTCCGGGTCGGGCATCGGTATTAATTTATAGCGGGTTGGCTCGGGTGCGGAATGTAATTTGTGCTACTGTCGGGAAACGGGTCAGATGCAGTTTTAAGTACGACGGGTACGGGCGTGTGTGGGTTTGCAAAATAAGACCATAGTTGCCAACTCTCCCGATTCACGCGGGAGACTCCCGATTTTTAACCCTATCTCCCTCGACGCTCCCGGTCAGTAATTTCTCCCGTTAATCTCCCGATTTTACAGTAAAGGAATCAAGTAAGATTGTGTCCCTATATTTGTTGCAGTATCTGGCAACCCTGGCCTGCCTGTGCGGATGAGCAGGTGTGTGATTGTTCCTGATAAATCCCGCAATCCGGCTTTTCCGACCTTTTTTTGGGGGGGGGGGGGCGTTGCGCAAGGCACGGTCGGTCGGGTATTGATAAACATAATGACATTTGATTTTGATGATGACGTGATTTTTGTCGGTTTAATATCACGAGCGAATGGGGAATTTAAGTTGCACACAGTGAAAGCACCACACCCCAGGTTATCTTGAAATCGATTATTATTGTCATTACTGCTATTTGTACCGTTGAAGTTGAGTGATTGAAATCCTCGTCATCCTATTCAAAGGCTGCAACAGGCGACTCATCGAACCGGGGTGAAGTTAGTTTCAGTTTGGATATTCTGTGGATATCGGGTCCAGCTGAGACGTTACTGAGGTTCTCCCAGTGTCAGCAGCAGGAGGACGGTCAGCTCACCTCTCAGAGCCTGGCGCTGAAACACTGAGACTGATTTAGGGACCGTCATTAAATTACTTAGCATGAATATATTAATACAAAATAACTGCTGTTTTTTAGAATATCTTTCATGTCATGTGACCCAGTGACTCCAAACCAGCTGCAGATGTATCAGTAAACTGGACGAGTAAGACACCTATTGTTATTGTATTTTAGTGCTTCCTCTATTTAATATGAATATTAATATGCAGAAATTATGATGAATTATTATGATAAATATTATGAATTATTTCTCAATAGCTTCCATGGCATGTGGCTCACTGACTTCTGAAATGCTCAGGATGTTAACATATTTTCAAACAGCAATGTCAGCTTCTACACTGCCCCCAGACTCCCCTAGTGTTGCTAGGTTATCAACTCAGAGCACAGCTGCTATAAAAAAAAATAGGGGAAACACTGTTCTAAGAATTTTGGACATGTGTGGTTTAAAATACAAGGCAAGAAATTATGAGAGCAGCCATTGAACGTGAATGCATACAAATACCAAGGGAATTGTTTCGTGATGTGTGCTATTCCATTGCTTCACACTGTCAGCAGTGTCTGGACCAGAACGGACGTCAGTTTGAGAACAGGCGGTGACAAAACAATAAAATGATGTTTGTAAATTCTCTTACATTTTGAAAATTAAATTAATTTTAATAAACACCAACTTTACAATTATTTAAAGTGTGTATACATTTTACACCCTGTGTTTGTGTGTATATATATATACACACACACACACACACACACACACACACACATACATACATACATACATACATATGTATATACACATACATACATACATACATATGTATATACACATACATACATACATACATATGTATATATATACACACACACACACACTAACTTGTCTCATCAGTTAGTGTTTTGGAATTAAGTGTTTTTCCCTAGTATGTATGTCTCTATTCTTTCCTATTTCTTTACCTCAGCAAATGCCTCTCCCCGTCTGACTGTTCCTCAAATGGAGCAGCATTATGACACACCACCAAGGACACATCGAAGTCATCATGGTGGTGCAGGCCCTCCAGATCTTTGTAGGAGCCCGAACTTAAGCAGGAAAGAACAGAAAAAAGATTAGGTTGAAATAAAGCAGCTTACATAAAAATATGTATATTCATTCTGTGATTCTCATATATTTTTTACCTGTTCCACAGCGCCACTAGAGCATATTCATGCATTTCAGGCATCCCTTTCTTGTTGTCAGAGGTGACTGTAGATTTGGACATGCGAAGTGGCTTCATGCTGTACGTGCTGGCGTGGTCAGTGATGTAGTTATACAACTGATGAGCTGTTATCATCCTTGTGGAGATGGAGAAGCTCCCTGATGAACAGAAGGATCAGAGGGCCTCACAAGGTTAATCACTACATCCCAGTTATTCCTGCCCCATCCACAGAGCTTTTGTCATGTGAAAACGTGATGTGAATATCTATCTTTTATCTCATCAGTGAGTCAAAAGGACTCCTAGTTAAGCTAACACTGGAGAAATACACAAATACGTAGAACTAAGAGCTCTATTTTCTGTGGCAGTGAAACAATTTTCAAAGCAAGAATGATTCACTTTTCGGTTGGCTAGCGGTGAGCCATAAAGACAGCTGGAGGAGATTCCTGGCATTCAGCACACATTATAAACTAGATTCACATTTACAACATGAGGCCAATACTAAAAATAAAATAAAATAAAGATGTATTGAATATAGAGAAGTGAAATTAGTCAAGCGACACCAATCAAAATGGCCTTTAAGTGACAGTATTTTTGGTGGTTTACTCCATGATGCATGTGGGATTACCACCTATGAGTTGGGGTGTTGACTGGGCTCCAAATTCCTGCTGCTAACATATCGGTGCCAGATACCATAGCACACCTTCAGGGGTCTAGTGGAGTCCATGCCTCGAGGGGTCAGGGCTGTTTTGGCCACAAAAGGGGGACCAACCCAATATTAGGCAGGTGGTCATAATGTTGTGCCTGATGGGTGTAAAGTTTTCCTAAAAAAAAAAAAATCGTTCTTTGTGTAACCTTAATTATTACAGCAACAGCTACCTTTCTGTACTGTGAGTTATTCACATGGTATTCTGATGTATACATTCAAATAATACTTTGATCTTTCCAGCACAAACCATTAGTGATTCCACAATGATTCTGAATATCAAGAGCAACTGGAGTTGCAAGGAAACCTTAAAATACTGTATAACTTTATGACTGTATCACTATTAAAAAGTTACCTTGGAAGACGTGGTTACGGCCAAATTTGGGAATGTCTGGGTGATGGGAGATGAAGTCGTCGAGGAAGTCCGTGAGTTGGTAGCCCTGGCGTAGAGTCATATGGCAGCCGACCAAGTACTGATGAACCACTCGCAGGTGGAAGTCGTAGCTGAAGGAGTGAACATGCATCAGGTCCCGTACCTTATCACACTCCTCAGTGAAGAGCATGGAGAGCTAAAACAGAGGGATGGACAGTAATTACCAGCACAGAATGACTAGCAGACAGTCACAGAGCAAGGGAAGTGACAGTAAACAAGCATTTTCTCAACTGCAGAAGGTATTCAAAACTGAAGTCTGCCCATTTTTATGACACAGCTCTTTCTGGAAAATTATGAGATTCTGGAAGATGAGGCTTTCGTCCTCTGAATGGTTATCTGTAGAATCTTCCACTGGTGAACCTGCTTTGCATTTGAAGGGGTTTACCCCTCCTTTCCAGCTGCTCCCAGCTTTGACTGCTTTGTGCTTTGCACATTGCTGCTCTATGGCTCCCATTGCTTCCTGTGTGAGAGCAGTTTGTATGCTTATCAATATTAATCAGATTGAAAATAACATCTTTTTTCATTTAAATCTAATCTCAAAAAGGGATCTGACAAAAGCATTAATTGCAAATGTAAATATCTGCAGTGAGAGGCTACGGTGTGCAGTTATTCACAGCACAATAATAGTTTGCAGAAAGAACTAAATGCTTCTCCTGGGTTTACTTTCATCTGAACCATTTGGCTGGAACAGGTACAATTGGGCTTAATCAAATTAAAGAGGTAAGAATTACAGCAGAGCTTTCTTAAGCTACAGAAAAAGCCTGTGCCTTCTGTATATCTGTATGTGTCTGGAGCCTTTCACCACCTTTTGCTGTGTCTACATTTGCTCAGAAACAAGCAATGTGTCAGGAAACTTTTTACTCTCATTACTACTATAACTCTTTCTATGGAACCAGGAAACCACTGGGACTGCAGACATTTCTGTAGCTGGGTAGTTCATTTCCTGTGTGTGTCCTCTTGACTATCAAGATAACATTTGATTCATGTTCTAGTTGATTAAACAAACTGTGTATCTTTGAAGGGAAACAATTGTTATGTGGAGTCACAGGGCTACAGCTTGTCTCCTGTTAGCATAACTTGGTGGAAGTGAAGTTAATGACAGTGGCTACATTGATGGGGATAGTCTGTAATCATTGGGGTCATATGAAAAGAAGAGAGTACACAAAGCAGGTTGATTGAAAAGAAACAACATTCATGACAGGAAAGCCTAAAAATGACGACATCCACTAACATTTCTCTTTAAGGTTGCAACACTTTTGTCCTGGAAAAACGGAAATATTTAAACATGTCCTCTTTACATGTACAAACACTGGAATCTTTTATGGCAGCATTGTACAATATCAGCTACAACTATCTATCTGTGAACACACCACTACAGTAGTCCGAAAGTTAGGTGTTTTTTTTTTTTACGTCTTCCTTGAATAAAAACTGGTAGTGAGCATCATAGCAATGATTTTCATTAATATAAAGGCCATGAGTCCAAGTTTTGGAAATGTTATAAAAAATTACAAATCATGGTAAATTCACATCACAGATGTCTAATTAAAATCACATGCTGTATTTTGACATTTCACATAACTTTTACCTCTGCTACTTCCTGAAAAACAAGGTCTGTTGCTTTGTCATATGATTATGTTTTTCTTAGTACCTCATTTCAAATAGTAGTAGTTTTTATCCTGATCCATGAATGATGAACAGTGTAAAGACCAGGGACAAAAAACAACTAAGAAAAATGAATTAAATAGTGGGAATTTAGTCAATAAACCAACATTGTGGCTTATATCTAGGTTCCCTACATGTAATATTTTATTCCACCTGTATGTTCCCTTATCGTACATTGGGGTCAAAAACTCTAAGACTGCTGTTCAAGATACTTCTATTTTCTTTGCATTTTTAACTTCTGAGAAACTTTGTGCATGCTGGAACAGCTGCTCTATGCTTAGAATAACAATTTGACTTCTGACACAACCACTTAACTCTCTGAATTATCAAACTTTCTGATAATTCCAGGGTTATGTAACAGTGGAGGACATTTTAAATGTAGTCTCAGAATTTTGGACTCCATTGGACGTAAAATAAACTGTGCAATTGTTTCCATCTTTGCAATTGCTTACATGTGAAATGTAAATGTGCCAATATGTATATTTAACAAGTGAAAAATGGTGTATCACATGTGATCAGAAAGTAGGATAAGCTCACACAAAACTGAAAATTCAGTAATTAACTACTCACATCCGTGCTGTATGGAGCAATTTTGTTCTTTCAGTTGTTTCTTACATTTTAAAAGTCCCAAGCTTTTCAGGGGTTTAGGAATATAATGCCACGCTCTCCAGAAATATTTTGTGGATGACCAAACTTCACCTAACTTTCCATCAGTATGGGAACGTGTAGAAAATGACTAAATTTTCAGTTTTACGTGAACTTTTCCATCAGATCTAAAAATATTGAAATCAACTACCTAGCTACTATACGTGCATAATTACTCGTACAATGGAGCTCCCCCCATGGGACGCAGACCTCAAAGTCCCAACTCTTTTTAACGCATCCAATCACTGACTTGCACTCCATAGTTTTGCCTAATTTGAGCCACTGGGTACACTTGTAGAGTTTAAACAGATGAAGCCCTAGAAGTGAACTCTGGGTAACCACACAATTTTGTTCGCTCATGTGTAGTTATCGACACAGAGGTAGGACATCATGATATCTACACGATTTTTACAATCTATCCACACAATTGTCTATAGCGAGCAGAGCAGCAGCAGTTTTCAGCCCCGTGTTATTCAATGATTGAACATCTGAACCCAAAGAGATACTGAAACTGAAAGACGTACAAGAAGACCTGACTCGTGGCAACCCCCAGACTACCAAGGATGCATCAGAAAAATGGCAAGATTATCAGAGAAATGGCAGAGGGCACAATAGTGGTTGCACGGACACTGAAAATCACAAGCTTAGACACCCACGACACCCAAACCAGCAAGCACAGAGACTGACAGCCTATTGGCAGTCAAGGTGGAAAAGGAAATCACAGGGGAGCTTGATTCAGGCCTGAACTAAAAAAAAATAAATAAATAAATAAAGACATTATATAGGACATTTGCCTGAGAAAAAAAACAAGCTTAAAGAGACAACATCCAGCTTACCCTGGAACTTGCTTTACAGTCAAGTTGTGTGTTGCAGCAACTGTAGCTCCCATAGGTATGAAAGCCCATTTTATTAAACACTGAAACCTGTTCATTCCCAACGTGACAATAACACAGACATGTAGATTTGTAAAGGAAGAGACCAGCACTGATGGCAGCAAGCAGAGCATTGGGGAGGGGTGAAGCCTGATTGTAGTGGGACACCCCTCCCTTGAGAATGGCCGGGACATACCGCACAGTCAGATACTGGGGTGGCATCGGGGAACGGCTTGCAACGAGGTTTGGAGAGGAGGCTGCCCTGATGGAGAGATGACATGAGGTGGGACTAGGCAGACAAACAGACACACAGACAGATGGATGGGAAGGGGCTGAAGATATACTACCAGAATAAATAAGAACAAGGTTTTAAATACTAAAAAAGAGTACAATGACATACATTACACACACAGATTAGAGCTGTGGACCTTTATTTGATTAAATTGGTGTTCTGAGCATAATATAGGAAAATCATATCAGCTGTTTTCACATTTTACTCTGTGTGGAAAGGATTCAACTGACTTTTTAAGTAATGGAGAAGTTAACTAGCTATATTCATTCAGTATCGCTACCATGGCAATCACCTATGCATAATATCATCTTTTTGATTATTATTTAGTAGCATATTGTCAGAGCAGGAGCCCACTGCTTTCTTCTGTGCTGTTGAGTAACACTTTATTGTAACATTCTTATTAATGGTAAATTTAACTAACTTAAAGGCCATGACTTTTATAGTATATTTAGACAACACCACTAAGGTTACTGGAGCGGACAAACCCTGGACTCATAGGTAACATTTATCATTAAATAAGATTTAGACATTGTTGCAGAGAATTGTGATTGAAAAACTGCACGCATTCATAGGAGGATTGCTTTTGGCTTTAGAGAATTATAAAGACAATCTGCATCCTCACACATATAAAAGTGATAAGATGAAGGACAGAAATGTTTTAAAGTCCGAGAGAGTAAAATGCATTAAATAGGTCGGATGTGTCAAATGGTCCACACTGTAGACCAAAATAGATCAAAATAGTAATAAACTTTGGCCTGGGTGATATGGCAGAAAAGTCTATCATGACACTTACTGATGGAGCGATATCAATAATTATTAATGATCTGTCCTATTTTCATCATTAATAAAGACAAGGCCAAAAAATATTGAATTTAATCTCTGTAATTTGAATACAACCAGTTTATCAAGGCACACAACACAAGTACTATTTTTATAAATGCTGCTTTACCAGCAAGCTGACCTGTCCTTTTTATTCATAAATTCCTCTCCCTCAGCACTCATATTCTTACTCCACTGTTACAGGGTTGTGCTTGGATTTTTTCTTGTGGTTGGTTCGTTAAACAATAAGTCAGCACCCGAACTGATACAGGGGATTAGATTAAATAGGCTTTATAATGTTATCTATCCTGTGCTCTTTAAAAATGTCTTGTTCTTTATTTTTACTTTTCTCAAAATGTCTTGCTGGCCTATCTTGGAGGCATTTTAGTGAGGCTTCTGATTTAAAAAAGAGAGGCAGAGGGAGCGGTCATGTCACACAGTGATGCCTGAAGCGTAATTAAAGCTATGAGTTATGTGCACATACTTGTGCTATGAAATTGTAAAAATAGTAGCTATGATTATTTTAAGAATATGTGTGCATTGGTGCGACAAACAGACAACATCTCACTTAGTTTGGTTTCTAGCCCCCTGCTTTAGTAGATTCCATTTCCCCCTATTGTAGCAGCAGGGAAATGAAGGGACCATTAAGGAAAAGAGAGAAAAATAGGAGGTGAGTTGCAAACAGGTACAATAATCAGCTGTTATTATGTACCTCTCCATACTCATTGTGTTGAAAGCTTGCAAAGAGCCAGTATGTCCGCTCTACCTACAAACCCTGAGAAAGTCCTGCAGTAAAGAATGGCTTCGGAGGATGAGTGATACTGAGGGGAGCGCCAGAAGACCGGGACAGAGGCCAAATTAGTCAGTGTCTTTATTGGTTAGACTACAGCTCTTAACCTGCTTATCAGACCACAAGAAAAAAAGACATTACCAGAGCTACCTGGTGAGTTAACAGTTTACAGGCCGAGTAGGGCTGGTCTTGTGAGAGCTGAGGTAGGATCCATCTGAATGCCTCACTCCCTGATTTCTGTTGTCAGTCACATGGTGATGGTGCAGCTGAACAACACACCTGTTAAATCATTGGCTGTCTGCATATAACTCATATCACCTGGAAATAATAAGTTTTTGTTGAAAATGCTGATTAAATGAGACAGAAAGGGATGTTTTAAATTGGCCGCAGTTTTATCGGTAGCTGCAAAACCTCTACTGTGTAGGAAGAAGAGTGGATTCATTATTAGATGTGCTTAAAGTATAAATAATTTACAATTTACAACCAAGGTTCCGAAAAATTTGGGGATGTGTTTTTAAAGTCTACCTGTGTTTCACTCAGTGGTGAACTCACCCCATCTTGCTTGTGAACAACTGAACCTTTCGAGGATGCCCCTTTTGTACACACTCATGATACCTTAGCCTGTTACCAATTAACCTTATTACCAATGTATACGGGTTTTAGGAGCTTTCCACAACTTTCCCAGTCTTTTGTTGGACCGGTCTCAACTTGTTTCATTCAAACAAATAATTCCCCTAAAACAATAATAATATTTAATAACTTACTGTGCTTAAGATGTTGGAGAAGGTTCTCAGTCACGCAGGTCATGGTATTTCAAATGCTATATCATCGGCATCTGGACTTGTTTCTAACTTAATGCAATTTTTCAAGTTTTATACATTAAAGTAATTCATATGTAATGCATTACTTTTAAGTATAATACTTGAAAAAAATCATTAACATAATCTAAGCAGACTTGGTTATTCAAATTCTTTACATCAACTTAACATGATGGAAATACATCACACTGCTTTAAATTGTATATTTTACGTAGAAGCTCAAAAACACGGAAGCATTATATGTAACTAAAATAGATGAAGTCAATGTCAGAGGAAAATTACTTTTTTTTAAAGTATATTTTTTTTGCCTTTTGGCTTTATTGACAGGACAGCGGAAGATATGACAGGAAACAAGTTGAGAGAGGGGGGGAGTGATTAGCAGGAAAGGGACTAAGGCCGGGAGTTGAACCCAGGTGCACTGCAGCGAGGTCAAAGCCTGTGTACATGGGACGCCCGCTCTACCCACTGAGCTAAACGGTGCCCTGGAAATTTACTTTTGAGTGTTAAAACATGTTGCTGGCTTTAAATCTAAAATAAGCATATGGTTGGTGAAGTAAAACACAACAATGTATGTTTTGTGACATTGTTTTCAGTTGAGTATATTCAAAAAGGATAAACTAATTGTCACATCTATTTTTGTTCATGTCTTGGCAGCCATTAAGGCCAGGTAAAAAGTGACAGCAATCAAACTTTTTAAGAGTCAGGGTTATTACTGAGGCTATGCAAAAAAAAACTACATAATATAATCTCCCCCCCTGACAAATTAAGTGACACATTTATTAGCAATAATACAACCCGTTGTGAATTTCCACCACTAAGTGGCGCTATAATCAAGGAAAGTGCGTTTTGGCTTATAACTCCCATATACTTTATCACACATTCAAAAACCTTATATCCATACATTCAATGAATTGGCTTGAAACTAGTGATATATCTGATGTTCTGATGATGATTTGAAGCCCAGTGTCTTTTCTCTGACGAATATTGCTTATATGGAACAAAAAGGCATCACTCTGGAACACCACTGTACAAACAGGGACTTAGTATCACTGGATACCCAATATCGAAGGACTCAGTCAAGTTGCTGTTCATGAGCTATAAACATATAATGATTGGAAGAACATTTTTAGCAGAATATTATGATGTCACAGTGCATGTAACCTCTGACCGTTTGGATATCAAATGTCATAATTTCAATTTCATCCTACGGGACATTTGTGTAAGATTTAATCATAATTATTATAGATGTAACAATACTACAAACCAATGGTACGATGTAATCACAATATATGATTCTGTCTGTGTAAGCTAACAGTTTGAGTCAAGCATTGCCAAAGAAACCAACAACGCCAACCAATAAGAAACGCAGTAGGGCGGGACCTATGAGACCAGTTCTGTCTTCTTGAGCAGAATGATTGCACCCTCCACTCAAACAGAATAATAGAATGCATTCATACTGATTGTCTTGTTAGATCCATCAACTTTTCGAGCAAAATAGCCATATGGTAGGTTGGTAGATATTGTCACAGTCCCACAATGGTATCACAGCATTACTATATTGAGATATTGTGAAATTCAGTGCATCGGTTCATCCTAGAAATCATCGCATAAATTCTTGAGTAATGGCCAAAAATGTGTTCGAGGTCACTGTGACCTTGACCCCTGACCTTACCTTTATTAACAAGTGTAACCCTATTGGAGTTTAATTCACCCTTGACTAAGATAAATCTTCCATTACTATCTTTTTCTGTTGATATTAATTTGAAGTTCAATTTTTTTATTAATAAGGAAGGCAACCCCCCTAGCTTTTGTGTTGAATGAGGAGTGGAAGGCGTGTCCCACCCAGTCCCTCCTTAGTTTGACATGTTCGGCATCGGGAAGGTGAATTTTTTTGAATAAATGAAACATCAGTGGACTGTCTCTTTTAGTACGTCAACATTTTTCTCCTCTTGATTGGAGAATTGATTCCCCTGACATGCAAAGAAATTAAGTTAGTCATGATAGTGACATAAATAGTCATTTGCAACAGATGTGACTTGAAGTAAAACTCTCACCAAAAAGCAACCAAGGCTTTATTTGTGATTGAATATGAGTCAAACCTTTGTGTAAATGCACAAAGGTTTGACTCAGTAAATCTTAAAAGTGCCTCTTTTGTTGTTATTATGCATTTACAGGAAGGTTTGACTCATATTCAAGCACAAATAAAGCCTCGGTTGCTTTATGGCGAGAGTTTCACTTTAAGTATGTTGGGAGCCTCAGTGCTTACAAATAAAATGAAAGTTAGGGTGAATAACAATGCTTTTTAATTGGAACTGTACCAGACCCCTATATGAGACTGACCCAATGGTACCCTTAACACTAAACATCCCCAGTGGGTACGTAACTCTCTACTCTCTCTACACGACCTCTCAACAGTTAGCAAGAAGATATATTAAGCATCAAACCATGGTACAAATTCTAAGAACCAGTTACATTTTGAAAAGAGAAAATAAAAGAAGGTCTGATGGATACAGCCACTATTATAGTTACTACTGTATTGAACAAAAGTCTAAATATCCACCCGGAACAGGGAGTGGTACCATCTTTTATCCACATGTCTGAAGTAGGACCAGGAACCGAACAGATGTAATGCAGGAATTAAACACATACACTACTCACAATAAGTTGGGGATATTGTGAGAGACTCAGTGGATTTCATACATACGGTGTTTGTTTCACTTCAGAGAGTTTTGGGGTAGGGAGGCAATTGTATTGGGGTGATAGACACACCTCATTTTGTGTATTTCACTTAATGGTCTCACTGTGTACGGTGTGCCTTACATATTGGGGCCAATACCAAAAAACTAAAAGACAACCCTTTTCAATGTGGCATCAATTTCAACATTCTGTGGGTATAAAAAGCTGGTATTGTCAGTAAGTCATTCCAAGTTCATCATTCAAACAGCCATGAACACACGACGTCACTTAACGGACGAGCAGCGCCACCTGGTCATAGCGCGCCTTCGGGTCGGTGGCAGGCAGTCAGACGTTGCTCGTGAACTTGGTGTGTCTCAAAGTGTCATCAGCAGACTTGCATCAAGACACAGAACTACTGGCAGAGTTCGTGACAGACCCAGGAGTGGAGCCCCACGAGTGACAGACCGCAACGATGACCAGTACCTAAGGACCTATGCACTCAGACATCGTTATGCAACTGCCACACAGCTGCAGGCCCAGTTACGAGATGTGAGGGGTACTACGGTTTCCAGACAAACCATTCCAAACCGACTCCACCGCTTTGGCTTGAATGCCAGACGACCGTTGCAGGTGACTCCACTGACACCAAGACACCGCCGTGAACGTTTGCAGTGGGCACAAGACCATGTGACCTGGACAATGCAGCAGTGGTCTACCGTCCTGTTCACTGATGAGTGTCGGGTCACCTTGCACAGAAATGATGGTTGTCAGCGTTGCCCGAGAAGGCGAGGTGAGCGATACGCCGAGGTCAACATGGTCCCCAGGGTTCCCTTTGGTGGAGGAGGTGCAACAGTCTGGGCAGGCATCACCAGTCAGCGCAAAACAGATTTGGTTATTGTAGATGGCTCAGTCACTGCACGTTCTTACCTCAGAGACATCATAGAACCCATCATCATCCCCCAATTCCGCCAGCACACCCCCAACTTCCTGTTCATGGATGATAATGCTCCACCACATCGCGCCAGAATTGTCACAGCTCGACTTCAGGAAGTCGGAGTGCCTCATATGGTATGGCCAGCAATGTCCCCTGACCTGAACCCCATAGAGCACGTCTGGGACCAGCTGAAGCAGAGACTGGATGATCGTACCCCACCCCCACGTGACCTGGCAGAACTGCGTGTAGCACTTGTGGAGGAGTAGAAAGCATTGCCTCAGAACAACATCATGAGGCTAGTGAGGAGCATGAGATGTCGCTGTCAAGCTGTCATTGCGGCAAATGGTGGAAACACCCGCTACTGACATTGTCAATTTTTGTTATTTGGGGCTATCCTTGTTATTGTCAAAATTTTTGGGGTAATAAATATTAAACTAATGAAAATGGCGTTTCTTCTCATTCAATATTAGTAATATCAAAGGGAACTTTTACTTATTTCATTAAAATTCAGACCAAATAGGAAAAGCACTCATGTAAATAACAATATCCCTAACGTATTGTTAGTAGTGTATCTAGCCAGAGTTACTTTGTGAAATAAAAACCAGCTTCACACGAGTTCAGACTGTCCATTTGTCACCGCTTTTGGACACAGTCATTGTTAACAGTATGGAAATCGAGTGGCGCTCTCAAAACGGTAATTTCCATCCAGATATCTCAAAAATTTAACAAAATATGAGCCCCTTTGTAGTCCGCATATTAACATACGCTTACCCTCCCCTCCGCATCACAGCAGTACCGGCCAGGTGGGAGTCCTCCAGTGCGTATACCGCTGTGACAGCTCAGCTGCTCGGTCAGTTGTTATTGTCAATAGTTTTCAAAAAGTCTGCAGCTGCGGAGGAAAAATAAGTGACTGCGCAAGTATTCACCACTTTAAAGTGACTGACATAATTCACATAGGACCAGCCAATTGGTGCTAGTAGTAGCCTGATCAGTGAAAATGGAGATCACCTGAGTGCAGTGACTGTGTCTCAAGTAATTGTAGTATAAAGACACCTGTGTCCAGAAGGACCAGTCACTCAATCAGTATTCCTTGCTACAGTTAGACCATAAAGACAAAATAATACTTCAAGCAACTCCATGAAAAGAAGGTAATGGAATAATGTGAGTCAGGAGATGGATACGGTTGAGTCCACAAGTATGCAGTTACCAGTAGTTCCCCAAAACAATGTCACAAAGACGTGCATCAGAATAGATTTACAAGTGGTTGTATGCAATGCCGACTGAAAAATATGTAGTTGTTAGCCATATACCTACACCACACTGCCTGTACAAAAGATGATCAAACTCCCCTGTGTTTGTTGAGGTGATGTTACTTTAAGTTTGTACACATTGTGTGAGATGCCGTTGGGTTGTTGATCACATATGTTGGGAGGCTGGTCCACTGGGTACTCTATTTAATGATAATTATGGTTGACTGTCACTTATAATGGACTTATGGTGGTGCTAAAGAGTTCTTTGCTTAAATCAAAAATAATTTACCATTATGAATTTCCTTTGCACAGTCACCAACCTGAGTTTGTAACTAATTATTTCTGTTGTTTATTCCTTTCTAGGAAACCACACCAAATTAACTGTTGGTTCATTCTGCAATAAAATAACTGAACAGAATCTGAACTCCTGAACTCTGATTCTAACAGATCATTCATGGTGGCTCAATCTCCCTGCACCGGCAACAGTATTTTAGGATAGCAGAAGGCAGCCAATCCTTCTTTACACGGTCTTTGAGCTGGGTTTAATAATATATGTCAGACAGTGTGTTTCACTTAAAGGATTATGCAAGGACAAACAGACTGCCTTTCTATTTTCAAATATCACCCTCAGTTTATCCCAAAAGACAAAAAAAATGTGTCTGCCTGAAAAATTGTCATCAAAGGTGATGATTCTTGTTGGCTTCAATTTAAGTCCAAGATGACCTTTCTATCCAGAAGATTACACCTGCTATGACCGAAGTTCTCCAGTGTAGCTCAAATCGGAGAAAACGGAAATTTCAGCATTACTCCAAATGGGATTAAGCATGTTTTCTTGCATATAAAGAAAATATCTTAAACACGAGCTGAGACTTGAGTTACTTACTGCTATACTTTTAGAAGTTAATTAAATGAAAAGTGAATAATGTTAAACCCCCAGGTGAACCAGGGTATCAGGATGCAACATAAAACAACAGATTAAGCAAAGGAGGGTTCTGTCACACAAAACCTGGTACCCAAATAAGAGATTTATTGAAGAACAAAGTCCTGGCAACACAATGAATAACAATGACTCAAGCCTGCAGCCTGTTATCAAGAAGCCAACCATCAATACAGTATATCCAAACCAAAATGCCTCACATCACAACAGTCAGAGTCAAAGCATAATCCTCCTGTATTATGCCAAGTCATCAACTGTCAACATCATCTTTGATATGGGAGACAGACTTATCAACATCAACCAGCTGGCAAAGATTACTCAAAGGAACACATTTCATCATTCCTGGCCGCTTGCATTCACTGGTGCTGACTGGACCTCAGCGTTCAAAGGCAAAGGCAAAGGGAAGGTGCGACCGATGAAGATTCTGAATCAGAACTCAAAGTTTACCCAGATCTTTGCTTAAGTGGGGAACTCTTGGGTGCTTGTGAGCTGATTCTCAGTGGTGTTGAAGAGTTCACCTGTTCCCTCCATGGTTTCAATCTCAAATCAAGAAGGTTGATGAGGCAAAAGAGATTAAAGTCAAGAAAATGTGTGGCTCAAACCTTGAGCTTCAACAGGGTGTTTCCGTTGACCTCTCCACCTTCCCACCCTGCAAAAGGGTCCTCTTACAGCACATGACAAGAGTCAACTTCCAGGTATGCACCCTTGTTGATGTTTTGGCAGTAGAGAGAAAAGATGAAGATGACTTAGCAGATGAACTCCATAGAAATATGGATGATGATGATGATGATGATGATGATGATGGTGATAATGGTGATGATGATGTTGATTTCTTCTGCGCAGAGCAGCCAAGCTAAACTAGAAACCTCACACCTACTAGGTTAATTTCATGAACACATTGAGGACACATCCTGGATCAGAGAAATGGTATCAGTGTAGCCAGACCACATACCCCAGCCAACTGCTGCCACACCCAGAAAGCAATAAAAGAGACTTCATAAATAAATCTTCATGATTAAGTCTTCTGGGACATATTCTACACTAATATAGAATAGTAAGAAGCTACAGCATAGATAAGCAGCAAAAAGTGTTTTATTTTATGTTTGAGCTGTAATTTAGTGTCTCTATTTGGCTATATAATGTGTATCTATAGTTAGGTTTCCCACACATTTTCATGGACAACATTTCACTACTTTACTCCAACTGCTAATTATTGTATGAAAACTAAACAGTAAACCTTTTTCAATCTCTAATAGTTGGTTATGTTCATATTCACTTTAAATATTTCAAACTACAGAAAGAGTCAATGCATTGTTCTTTATAAAAAAAAAAAAAAGCTTTACAAGCACTTTCATCAATCTGGCACTGGCTTTCAAGCATGAGGGAAAACAGAAATCAGTTTATCAGTTTATTCTTAAAGCATTTGATTATGAACTAATTTCTGAATGCAAGTCTGAAAAACAATGTGGCAACATGTAGGCTTAAGCTCAGACTTATAACTGAAAATTGAAAAAAAAAAATTGCTCCTGATGTGCAGTTGGCACCTTGCATGGTGGCCTCTGCCATCAGTGAGGGCCCTGCGATGAGCTGGCGACTTGTCCAGGGAGTACCCTGCCCTCACCCAGAGACAGCTGGGATTGGCTCCAGCAAACCCCCCCCCCGCGACCCCATTAAAGGGATAAAGCGATTACAGACAATGGACAGATGGATGGATGGTTTGTTTGAAATCATCACCCAGGTCTACTCCTTCACTTTTTAAAATTTCTCTTCAATGTCCTTGCCTAAATCTGACAGGCTTGCTCTCTTGCTTTTTGCTGAGTGCTGCAGGCTATTTGACTTAACAATAAATGGCATATTTCGTGTTGCCTCTGCCTTCTCTGAAATTCATGAGCAGAACGCTCAAGTTTTTGAATGTCTGATTCAAGTAGTTTTTTTTACTTGTCATCAAGGTATACAACATACCTTTGTCTAGCACATGAAGCAGACATCTGAAGCTGACCAAGACATGACAGAGAGAATTTGGATCACATCCCAAAGATTTCTCCATCCAGACTGAGGTGCAATGGTCTTGTGGAGCAGCACGTCAAAATGGTCCGACTTGGGTTCAAAATTAGCAAAAGCAGGAGATGCTGCTGCAACATCAAGGAATTCTCTGAATTCTTGTAACACTTTGTCACAAATTGATGCACTCACTTGGCTAGCAGCAACCAGGGTATGAAGGACTCCTTTCATCTTCTCCACACACAGTTCCTTCTTGGAAACCATCAGCCTAGGGTCAAGATACTGCATATTTCTTACCAGCAGGTGGTTCACTGGAGCCTTAAGTAGGGCTTTAGCCAGGAGAGTTGTAAGAAAGGCCTTGGTCTCCATTCTTATGTCTAGCACCTGCCTCTCTATGATTTTGCTTGTGCTTCTGAGCTGTCTGATGGATGTTTCATCCACTAATCCAACGTCAACTTTGGTATCATCCTTGTTGAGGGAACAATCAGTTTTTAAAAGGCAGTACAGGCTAGACAGAGCATGTTCAATGTCCCAGCCACTTGCTTTGCACCCATCCAAGAATGCATTATGCATAACGTATAATCCACATGATCCAATACTTTGCAGAGATTTGTTCACATCCTCGAGAACTTCTTTCTGCAGCATGTCAAAAATTTTCAGATTGACATGAGGACCGTCCATTGACAGTTGAACAAAAATTTTCACTCCAATCCCATCAAGAACAGGAATCGTTTTGTCAGCAACATCACGTGCAGTTGCATGACCAAAAAAACTCAGAGCCAACATACCGCATCCACACCTTTCCACCATCCCAAATGCGAACATATAAGTCTATCTGTTTCCGTTGCAATTAATGGTTCCATGACTCATCAAATAGCATCACATATCCAGTTTGCCTTGATATCTTTCTAACGAGGAGAGATTGTAAGTAAGGTGCAACACCGAACATGTTGAGATAGGCGGCCCCGACATTGCTGCAGGAATTGTATGATTAATGCGAATCCGCCACCTTTAGTGCCCAAAGTATCTCTGTGGCCGAAGTCGCGGTAGCAATGGGTGCTGGTTTTACATTTAAAGTGATTTGCTTAGCTGTAGCGACCATGCTCATATCGGAGACAGACCCCAGTCCACTTGCTGGTCTTGCCGTGGTTTTCGTCAAGTTGAAAAACGCCTGGATTGGTAGGCCATCTCTCGAGGTCTTCTCATGTTGGATGTGTTTCGTTCCCTTAGCATAACTTGTGAGGGCTGCCTCCCCCATATTGCCAACATTAAAGCTCTTTTTGCTAAGCTTAAATCTCGCACGTTGGTCATTCTCTTGTTCGGTTTCCAACCAAAGGTTGTATTGGTCTTTCAAGAGCCATGAAATATTAAAGCCCCTGTACGGAGTTTTTAACTGGATATGCAAAAGTCTCTGGTTTCTGCTGATGTGTCTCTGTTACCTACAACAGCAAATGAGCCCATCGGCGTGAAGATACGCTATTTCTAAGTAGTCTAATTCTATACCTCTGAAAGGCATTGGTCGGGTCGGACCACTGACGAAACGATTTACGGCAGTCAGACCGGAACTGACGACATTCAGGATACAGCTTGCTGTTTTGTTGCTACGCTAGCCAGTGCTAACCGAGCTAAAACTTTTGTCATGGCTGATAATGAGACAAAGAAAAGAAAATGAATTCGAACCGAAGACCAACGAAAGGCCAAGAGGGAATCCGATCGAGCTAGGGCTAAACACGGATAAACATTGGCGATTCCTTACAGAGATGGAGAGAGTTGCGGGGCTTGAAGGGAGGGTCGGATCCATAATTCGCCCGATTCCTCCTAGACAGGTTTGTACATTTTATTTCATTTATGAAATGTAATGCGGGACGTAGTTTACAGCAATACATGAATTCATGTTGTTACAACAAAGCTGGCTAACGTTACCACTAGATTAGCTCTAGATACTACACTCGTAAAAACGACAACAAACGTCTTAGATCACGCATCCATTTCAGCTGTGTGTATCAGCCCAGCCGACCTGCAACGATGCATCGGTAATATCCTCTGTCATTATAAATGATTCAGTTTCTTACTTAGAACAAAACATCCATCACAATCACTGTGACTTTGCTGTAACGCTAGCTCTGTAGCACCGTGGGTAATAATATATAGCTGGGAAATTGCAGCGCAACAGCAGCATTACTTTGTTTCCCCGGCGGCATATTATATTAAGTAGAAATACAAATAGACACATTACCTCGTCCATATGCACGCTGCAGATAGCTGCTAAAAAAAAAAAAAAAAAAAAAAGAAAGTTTTCAAAGCAAGTCCCGTCGTCTTTCCAACGTTTCCAAAACAAATCTACACGCGCCGGCCAGACAAACGTCTTCACGACAGTGGGCGCTAGAGCTCATGGGAAATGCAGTCTTCATTCCAGCAAAACACTACCTCTTTCGTCCAGCGGGGCCGCCAAAATCAACACTAAATGAAAAGTCTGTACAGGGGCTTTAAATGCACACTTGCCTGGCACTATTCAAACATCATTTCAGCTAGCTGGCATATGTGGAGGGAGAAAAGGAACGCGCAGAGAAAGAAAGAAACATGACGTGATGTGCAGTTGTGCAATTTGTGTCAGTCAAGCTCACCAGTGTGCTAGCAGACATATTCAATAAACTCTTACTACAACAGTAAACCAGACTGGACTTTGATGATTTTCTTCGACGCAGGTTAGTAATCGGATGCAGTCACTTGTCCATTTATTCTGTTAAAAACCTGAAACTAGCAACTTTTGCAACATTCAAGATGTCCAATTTGACACCAGACAATATTACATATTCCCTTAAATAAAACATTAAATATAAACCAAAAAGGTTTCAGTGTTTCTTCCAAAATATGTCACCCATGCATTCTTATGATATTAATATAAATACTGATAAAACCCTAGCTTCTGCAAAGTTTGTTCTTCTGCATCTACCATTGTTGTAGTAAAATCATGTCACTTGACAGGGACAACAACAAGGACTTGGGGACTTATGGGACTCAACTGGAGCCTCTGGAAGAAGATAAAGCTAATTCTAAAATGCTCCATAATTATCTTCCCTTCGATACTTTACAGCTGCTTTGTTTGGAGAGAAATGATCCTCGACATTTGCTGTAAGCACTTTAGGATGCTAAGCTAACCCGCAGCTAGCTTATAACAAACTCTGAGTTGTTAGCTTAGCCCCTGGTTTGTCACCCATACTTAATTCAATTTAGCGTTTTTTAATACTGTCATGCTTACCAGCTGAACAAACATACTCTGTGGATTCTCAGTTGGGATCATACATGAAGAATAAATTATATTTTACAATCAATGGTTCCAATGTGTGCTGAACACTGGGAGAGATCTTTACAGATCAACTGCGTTCTGTTGCACAACTGCCACCAATGGTAGACAGCAGGGCTTCTCAAACATTCTTGCAGCGTGAATCCCATTACACATTGTTATACTCTGACCTGGACACAAGTCCTGGAAATCCTTCAAAAGAACACTGGAGCATCAAAACTTTCAATCTTACTGACCTCTCAAACCTCAAGACCCCCAGATACTCAAAAAGCAGTCCCGGTTCATTCTTAGGAACCCCTGGAGCCCAATACATCACCTCCAAACCACCCCTAGGGCCCTCTGACATCCCTGGATCTAATTGTAAAACCACTGGAATGAAAGGGGATCGGTACCCCTTCCCTTCCACATGAAAATAATTAAGACATTTAAATATTTTTGGGGTCCATTGTCTGTTACTGTTGCTCTCTCATCCTCTCTTTAACATTTTTCAATCTGACAAAACCCCGCAGAAGAAGAGGCACAGCCTAGCAGTACAGAGTTCTGTCAAACATTTACCTGGGAGTTGACTGTCTGGCCCATCGGAATGCGGGAACACTCCAGTGCATACTGTTTCACACAGAAGTAACATCCCTGGAAGGAAAAGGCACATGCAGAACACATAGTTATCTATAAAATACTATAAAAGTATGGCTGACAAGTTAGTAATCATCCATGGCCAGAATGACACATTGAATTTGTTTAATGTGTATCAAAGTAGCTGCTGGTTTAAGAGAGGCAGGATATGTTTTTTTTTCGTGTTTTTTTAAGCTTTTTAAACAGCCTTTAATGGAAATTCAGTTCACCACAGTCCATCCACACAGGTTTATTTTCCACTGAAAATGCAGTAGCAATCAGACATCAGGACCTTTTATCTAGTGCCACCACAACATTTACTTTTTTGGTTCAGAGTGAAACCTTTCAGCAACTGTTGATGGATTGCAATGACATTTGGCTGAGACATTTATTTTCCCCTCAGGATGAATTGTAATCACTATGGTGAGAGACAGTATGAGTATGTGAACTTGTTTAGTTAGTGGCTCGTGGCTCCTCCTTTTGTGGCCATTACTTCAACCAAACGTCTTCTGTAACTACTAACCAGTCTCTCGCATCCACCGCTCCTCCTTGCAGAACTAAGCCAGTTTAGAGAGCTTGGAGGGACATCTGGCATGTACCAACTTCTTCAGGACTCGCCACAAAATTTAAATTGGAGTAAGGTCTGAAAATTGACTTTGCCAATCCAGAGTACGAATCCTCTTTCTCTGAAGCCATTCCTTTGTAGTTTTGCTGGAACTCCCTTACTGATGGCAGGAGATTCTAATCAGGAATTTGTTGATAAACCTGAGATTCATGGTTCCCTGGATAATATGGACTTGTCTAGGTCCAGAAGCAGAAAAGTATCCCCAGAACTTCACATTTCCACCACCATACTTCACTGTTGGAAGGAGGTTATTTTCTTGATATGCAGTGTTGACTTTTCTCCAAACATGGTGGTTTTGATTGTGACCATATCATTTTGACTCATCTGTCCAGAGAATGGACTTCCAGAAGGTCCATTCTTCTGGCAAAGTTGAAATGGGCAGCTTTGTTCTTTTTTGAGAGCAGAGGCTTCCTTTTAACAACACTCCCATGAATGTCATGGCAATTAAATTTTACATCTGATTGTAGATGCATGCACATTTGTCCCAGCTACCAAAGAGGTCTGCAACTCTCTAGAGGTTGTGTGTGGGTTGTCCTTTACCTGATTTATTATGGTAAAATAACAGAAACCTCTAAACTGCTCAAGGGGTTCACATACTTTCAAGCAGCACGTATGCATGTTAACTCCAGTGTTTAGCGTTGTCTTCATGGCTACCGGTTAGTAAAAGTGTCTTTCATGTGACTGGGTAGTGATAACATTAATTTGTGTTCAGTAGCCCTGAAGTGGTTGAATTGGTTTAGAGAAATAATGTTACTCATGCTCCAGAAAGGCAGCATGGCATTGCACCGGGTAATGATTACCTGGTAACTCTGTCTACAGCGATGTGAGGAATATTGTTTGTTACTCGGGTTTCTATAGTGACTCGGCATCAGGCACTTGTCATTGTAATTTAGTTGTACTGATCAGAAATGGAACAATCAGGGCTTATTTTGTTGCCAATGACCTACCAAAGCAATGTGAACGTTATTCCGATGTAAATGCACCATCTTGGTTATCTGGCTACATCTGTTACTGTGGTTCAAAGTATGCACATGCACAGCAGGCTCCTCTGTGGAAGATTTCGTGTAGGATTCAGCTTTACATCCACTTCTTTTCTGTCTTTACATGTACCCATTAAGAATAATTGCTGTAACTTAAAACATCTTCATTGAACATCATTCAACATTTTCACCGCTACAGAGATGATACCCCAGATCTGAATCATCCTCCATTTTCAAAATCAGCATGATGTAACTAAACTACAACACTGTATCCAAGATATTAAGGACTGGCTGGCTCATAACTTCCTACAGTTAAAGGTTGAGGTTGCGACAGAAATGATTCTCTTTGGCCCCTCACATCATTCCACCACTATTGCAGAGAACCTCAGTCACCTTTCCATAAACATGAGAACACATACCAAGACCTTGGGAATTATATTTGATTTAGATCCAAGTTTTTACAGGCAGGTAAATTCTGTTGTCAGGCATTTCCTCACACCCTCTGATCTAGTCATCGATACACTAATAGAATTAAGGCTGTAACTCCCTCTATGTAGGCATCTCCCATTTACAACTTGTTTTTGAAATTGTTTATACTAAGACTTAGACAGACTTTATTGTCATTCAGTGGGCAACAAGTGAACACAGAACACAATCTCGTTTCAGGGGCTCAGCATAGGATTAAATATGAAAGTATATCAACAAAATACCACAAAAATAATAATAAATATCAAAAACAGAAACATACTGAAAGTGCAAATTACATACTTCAGACATGGAACACCGAACACTCTCTGAAGTCTCGCCCCTACATATATCGCAGAACTTCTCACCCTGTACACTGCCAGACTCCCTAGATCTTCCCACAATGCCATGCTGGCCCTGTTCGCAAGCTCTGGAATAATATTAGACAGGCCGAGTCTGTTGTTGCTTTAAAGATGCATCCCAAGACCCGCTTTTATTCTCTGGCTTGTATTTAAAATGTTCTTATATATTCTGTTAGATTCCTAGGGTTGCATGTCATGTGAAGAACCTATATGGTTGTATGTTTGCCTGCTTCAGTTTTGCTTTTTATGCCTGTATGTATACACATTTGTCAGATACTGTAGTGCACTTTTGTGCAAAACCTGTTTCCTACTTCCGCCCAGCATGGCGGCGTAGAAAAGAGCTCCTGCATCGGCTAAAATAAAAACCCCGCAATTTAGGTCTACAACTCGGTGAAAAGTGATTTAAAGTAGAACAACGATGAGTGGGGGACAAAGTAGTAAAGGGAGAGTCGGGACTCGAAAAAATAAGGAACCAGAAACCCGAAAAGACGGCGACATGAGTGATGTTTGTGCAAGTGAAGATGGCGACGGGATGGAGGACTCCCAGGCCACGCTTAACTCCTTTCGCAAAATGGTGAGCGAGGTCGTAGCCGAAGGCATGCGGGACCTTAAATCTGAAATGAAAAAAGAGTTGTCGCAAGTTCGGCTCAGTTTTAGAGAGGACATGAAAGTACAACTCGACGAGCTACGATCTGAAATCAACCAGCAAATCAAAGCCGCAACCGGCCAGGTCGAGGAGGTAGCCAAGCGACTGGGGGAAGTGGAGAGGAGCGTAGCGGGAAGAGAGCCGTGGGAAACCGGCGTTAAAGACGCGCTTATCCAGCTGCTGAATAACCAAAAGTCACTCCAGGCCAAGGTCGCCGACTTGGAGGGGCGCTCCCGACGTAATAACATTCGGATTTATGGTATCCCCGAAAAGGCAGAGGGCACATCTATGCTACGGTATGTGGAAAACATGATCCAGTCGGAGCTGGGGGACACTACAGGCCTGCGTCAGGGGCAAAGTTTGGGAATTGAAAGAGCACACAGAGCGCTGGCCTCACAGCCACCTGACGGAGCACCGCCGTGCTCTACGGTGGTTCGTTTCCTACAGTTCACGGTGAAGGAGAAAATCCTCCAGGCCGCTTGGAAGAAAAGCATCTACGTCCAGGAGAGTCATGTGTTTTTCGACCATGACTATGCTGAGGCTGTGCAGCAGAGGAGGAAGGAATACACGCCAATTAAGCGAGTACTCAAGGAAAACGGGATCCGTTTCCAAACTCCTCTTACTCGGATGCGCGTGCATTTTGATTCATGCACGGTCACGTTCAACAGCTCCGAAGAAGCAGCGGCAGACCTGAGAAAGCGGGGCCTCTCCGTGGGACCGATACCGAGGAGCAGATCAGACCGCGACGCACCGGGGACGCGCAGGACTACCAGGAGAGCATACGAGAGAGACTCAAAGGTTTCCAGAGGCAGGACCGGGAGGATGCCGTAACGGATGAGTAATGACTCGCTGTGCCTTTTATTGTTGTGATCTATCTATCTATCTATCTATCTATCTATCTATCTATCTATCTATCTATATATATATATATACATATATATATATATATATATATATATATATATATATATTATAATCTATTTAAAAATGTAGCCATCAATACAAGGCCAGCTGACTTGCTATCTTGCAAGGATCATACAAGCTGGCTTACATAACATAATAATAACAGCCTGGGGCGCCGAAAAGGGGGGGATAAGGGGAAGGATTCCATGGGCCCATCATTGACAGGGGCCCAGAAAGGCCCCTAATAAAATTATAATACTGACAAAAATAATATGACACTAATTTGTTAGTTTATAATCATAATATATGCATCACTTAATGCACTGATAATAACACTATGTTTATTTTAGAAACATTTCTCAAGGCCCCCCCCCTTACGTAAAATGTTTCGGTCCTCCCATCAATCAACTGAACTGCTGCGCAGTGCGGTGTATTCAGTCAGTAAGGAGACCGAGAGAAGGCAAAATGCCCCAGAAGTCGGGTAGCCAAAAAAGGAAAGACAAAAAGATAAGACAAGAGAGAGAAGCAAAGGGGCGTCAGTATGTCACCCAGTTTTTCCAAAAACAAGGTGGGTTTGGTTCATATGGTGGAAAGTGCTGGAACACATTAGTCTGTTGTTTATCTTAACATTGTGGTTTTTAAGCTAGCTCACTTTTCTCCCCATATTAGCTCATATCTTGGAAGAAAACTCTGGATTTTTAGATTTCACTGTTCACGTTTAGCAAGCTGCCCATATTTAATCAGTTGCCCACCCCTCCTGTCAAAAATGATGCATGTTTGAACAGACACGTCAAGTGCAGCAGCACCAGCCGCAGCTGTCTGTGAGTCCCGTGAGCCCCCTACCCCTGAACCAGCCCCAGTACCCACCTACCCCTGAACCAGCCCCAGTAGGCCTACCTACCCCTGAACCAGCCCCAGTACCCCCACCTACCCCTGAACCAGCCCCAGTACCCCCACCTACCCCTGAACCAGCCCCAGTACCCCCACCTACCCCTGAACCAGCCCCAGTACCCCCACCTACCCCTGAACCAGCCCCAGTAGGCCTACCCACAACTGAGGGAGGAGGTGAGCAGCTCTGTGTTGAATTAATCTATTATTATGGAAAAAAGATCATTCTGAAATAAAAACACGACAGCAGGGCTACAAGAGGGAGGAGTGAGCAGTGGGGTACTGGTTGTGAAAATCACATTTTCTTTTGTTATTTTTGATGAAATCACTGACAGTAATACAGAATGGTGGGAGGAAACCTGAATCTGGTGATGGTGATGCTATTTCAAATGGTATTACAGGAAATTCTATATAATTCATGTATGTCATGCATTTGTATTTTTCAGGTAATTTAATTTAAGAGAATTTTATATTTTAACCATTAAAGTTGCAGACTTGCAGACAATGAATCTAAATTCCATTGTATTCTGAGTGTTCAGTGCTTCCCCTACCAAGTAACTGTCATGTTGTTCTTTTCACACATATAGGAAATTATAGTCAATAATATTATCAAAATGCAGTTTTATGTAAACAGCATAACAAATTTTCGCCTATACAGGGGACCAGTAATATTTCTTTTCATGGGGCCCAAAATCCCTGGCAGCGCCCCTGATAACAGCTGTTCAAAGTTTTGTACCGATTAATTCGGCGCTACCCAAGCCAGCCGTAGTAAGTAACGCACTTCTGGTCATTTTCACAAAAATAAAACACCCGTTGTCCTTTAATTATAAAGAAAACCGAAAGGATAGAATTTGCGCTTTTATTTTATAAACAGGATGCGAACCTCCCCTCGCTATGGCTAACTTGAAACCGCCGTAACTCTGTTTTAAATTCCGCTCTAGCGCCGGTAACATCAGGTTTTAAAGCTTTTTCGTGTGAGAAAGTAGCTGTTTAGTTCCCTGTTGTGCGGCCAGTTTATCCAAATAACGCTCATTTGCACATTTGCTCCGACGTGGTTGGAGAAGTCCAGACCAGCCGCACCTGTAGCGGAGCGGCGGAGCAGCCCAGCCCGGGTCTGCTGAGGTGATCTGCGGTCAAAACTTCACCGTCATACCGGTAGAAGAACACGAGCCGATTAATTTACCTGCAGCTTTTTGGAGATTAAACTCGGGCTGGATAGCTTCATTTCGGAAGATAAATGTAGGTCTCATAGATGAAAATAAACATCTGTGGCAGCTACGTTAGCTTATTTGAATGAAAAGTGTAAAATGTAAATAGCATCCGACAGTGTGCAGAGAAACAGACAACAAGCGCAGGTTGGCGCCTAGATTTACACTGGAAAGTACGGAGCCCTGGAGGTGACATGGACGTTTTTTTTTTATCTCGTGAGTGCGACTTACTTTATCTCGCGCGCGCGACTTACTGTATCTCGTGCGCGCGACTTACTGTATCTCGCGCGCGCGACTTACTGTATCTCGCGCGCGCGACTTACTGTATCTCGAGCGCGCGACTTACTGTATCTCCTACGTGCGAGATGTTAATTCAAGCGCATTTTGACGGAATTAAACAGTGCAGTCAGTTAAATGAAGTCTTAAGGGGCGTTCAGACCGAACGCGATAGACGCGAATGGAGCGGCTACTCTACATTGAAAATCAATGTAAATGGCGCGATTACACGCGATTCAGGCGACGGCGGCGCGAATGGAGCGTCTGGCGCGGTGCGAATGAAGCGTCTGGAGCGTCTGGAGCGTCTGGCGCGGCGCGAATGAAGCGTCTGGCGCGGCGCGAATAAAGTTGAAAATATCCAACTTTTCAAGCGGCATCGCGCCGCGACATCTAATCAGCGACGAGTTCAAGCCGACGACGTCACTTCCATCACGTACGGTTGTTTACGGTTGCTCAGGGCAACGGTGGAGGAGAAGCTAGTTGTAGCTCACCTCAGACAGATGGACAGGCGCTCCACAGCTGAGATGCAGCGCCTGTAGTTGGTGTCCAGGCGGGAGATCCTGGCACCGACCCGAGCTAACAGGTCCTCGAACTGGGCTCCAGTCAGCCTGAGCTACCGCTGGAACCGGTCGTCATCCAGACGGAGCTCCTGGAGGAGACAGTGAAATTCCCCCAGCTCCGTGTGTCTCCGGAGGACTTCATGAACCCAGACACGACGGCGGGTGGTTTTCCGGCGTTTCTGGGACTTGTACAGCAGGTACAGTACAGCAACGGTGGTGATATCAGCCATGATAGACGTGGAAAGACAGCGGGTTGAGAAATACCGGTTCAAAAATGAGCGGGCAAGCGGGCAAGCGCGAATGACGCGAATGAAGCGAATGACGCGAATAGTCCAAAATGATCACGCGGCGCGAATTAAGCGTCTGAAGCGATTGTATTCGCGTCTATCGCGTTTGGTCTGAACGCCCCTTTATTATCATGGATCGAGACCATGTCAGAATTTTAATTGATTAATTAATTAAAGTTATTAAAGTGTCTTATTGTGTAACGGTAAGAGGTACATGTAACAGGTATTTTGATGATCCACGATGAGTGTCCAGGTGTTTTAATAGCTATTATAATGGTTATTAGGCTAGCCATGATGGAGGAGTTGTAAAGGTAATAGTAGTTTGGTTATAATCATTTTGGAAATAACGTTGCAGCAGTCACAACTGGCAATCAGGACAAATGATTAACAATGGATGCAGGTGCATATAGTAGGCTATCATATTCATGTGAAAGTTGTGACAGAAAACCTACATTTACTAAAATACCTTCAATTTTCCACGACATTCTCACACAGACCACATTCTCTCGGTTTTCGCAGTACACTAAACACGTTTGCTTTCTTCTGTTATTATATAAAACAGATACTATTGCTCTTTATATCACAAGGGGGCGCTGTTGTATAAGACAGGTCATAGTTAACACGCTGCACGGAGAGAGGTCAGAGTGCAACAACATGGCGACTGTGTACGATACGACGCTGCTACTGAGAACAATGTTACAGTATAAGTTGTTGAAGTAAACGGCACTTGTTCATGATTCCAGCGTCCCATCATTGTTGAGTTAACACCACAACGTTCATTTCATTCAATCATTTGAGCCAGAGTGCCACTGCATCTTACATACTATCTCGCGAGTGCGAGTTATTATCTCGCGCGCGCAACTTACCATCTCGCGTGCACGAGATATAGCAAGTCGCACGTGCGTGATAGTAACTGGCGCGTGCGAGATAGTAAGTCGCGCGCACAAGATAGTAACTGGCGCGTGCGAGATAATAAGTCGCACTTGCGAGATAAAAAAAAAACAACCTATCCATGTCACCTCCAGGGCTCCGTAAGAAAGACTACTGGGCTAAATGGCTTATATACTTAGCCAATGCAGAGTGTGACGGATGAAATGGTTGTAAACAGGGCCGTTTCTGTCTTTTTGGGGGCCCTATACAAGATGCTGTTTGGGGGTCCCTATTTTGTCAAACTACGATGGATAGATTCCTAACCCTTTTGGATGATCCATAAAGATGCAACAATCTGTTACATTTTAAGAGGAAAAAACAGGCTAGAGTCGTGAAAGCCTCTCTCAAATTAAAATCAAACATCTTAAGTTGACCCACACTAGTAAGTTGAACTGATAGAAAATGATAATACAAGGTAAACAATAGGGATCCTTGAAAGGTCAATAAATGAAACTGATGGAGTGTTCCTCAATTTTATTTTATTTTAAGTTGACATTAAACATATAACATACATACACCCAAAACTAAAGTTAAAGTTGGAGAGAAAATAAAATAGGCTATTACTTAGAAAAGAAAATCACAATGAGCCAGCATCCATATCAATATGCAAACAATAAAAACAAAAAAAACTAACAAGAATAATACTGTGAGGTAGTAAGGAACCTTTCAAATGTAACACAAGCCCTTCAGGACCAACACAATAAACCAGCAGACAATAAAAATGCAACAATGAAAACAAACCAACAATAAAAACAATACTTTAAAGGAACCATACAGAACAAATAACACAATCACACCACTTTGTGATGATTATCAGTATCATCTGAGTCTTGTGTTTTAAGCAGATCTACCCTAAGCCCCACCTCAAAATTTCTGCTTCCTTGCCAGCATATGAGAGCTGCTTGTCAATCTCTGGTGCTGAAGGCGGCAGTTCTGCTTCCTGTTCTGCGGCTCCAAAATACTTCAGAATTGCTCCTGCAAAGGCGAAACTCCTCAGGTTACCAAGCAAAACAGATCCTAAGCAAATATTCATACTATATAAGTGAGTCATGTTACACTAATGGAGAAATTCATAATCTGTTTTTATTTTAAACCTTGCAATATACAGCACAGTGTCCCTTTAAAGCATGCACCCAATTTCAAAGTTGTCACTTTTAAGCAGTTTCAAAGAGTTATAAAACAAAGATAAATGACTGATGAGCTTTATGTGATATTGAAGGAATATCTTAGTTTATATTTCACAGAGTATTACAAAGTGAACTGCTTGCTTAACTGATGATTTGGTCTTAACATATTCTGTGGGCAGAACAAACGGTCCTATATCGTATAGTTTAATTTAAATTGACTTTTACTTTGTGTTATGTTATTCTTTTGAATAAAACAAAGTAATACATCAAAAACATAACTAAACTGTAGGCAAATGTGTTCAAATTAGAGTGTCACAATAAATATTCTCAAAAATGTGGAAAAGAAAGACGCAACTAGCTCAGTAGAGTTAACAATAATCCACTCAGAGCAATAATTTACTGCCACAATAGTCCATAATAATCTACAGTAGGCCTCATATGCATTAGGGTTGTTTAGCACACTTCACATTAGAGACCTACAAACTGAGGAAACACTAAAATTGATAAATGAATCATAAAAACAATCCTAAAGTGATGTTATGTGACAAACACTGAAGAGCAGAGGAGGTCTATGACGGACCAGCAGCTCCACTGGATGAGGATACAGCAGACATGACAGATATCTGCCTAACACACACACCCTCCCTCACAAATATAATGCCAACGAACTGGACCTGCTGTGATTCACCAAAACGGGTGTCACTTCAGTCAATCAGTGTTATGGCATTCACATGTGAGATACATTTTATTTTAGCCCTCTCCTAAAGCAAACACTTAAGCTAGCTAAAAAAAATCAGCATTTTAGCTAGCCCCTCCAACCCACATAATGAAAAAAAAAACCCTTACCTTTATCCAACGAGCGTTTTTCTTCATCTAGTTTCTTCTTTTTTCTGCGCCAGATGAATACGCTAGTTTGGACGCCATGCCGTGAATGACCTGAACTTACGGCTCGGCGCAATTCCCCGCCCCCTCCTAGCAGTACTGGTCGTCATAGCAACGCGGCGTGGTAGACACCAGATCTGACCAATCAGCGGGCCAGGTGTCAGGTCCTTTTCACATCTTTTCCTTCGGGTCATTCCTCAGGTATTGCAGCTGACCTTGCAACTTGAGGGGCCCCCTAGTGGCGCGGGGGCCCTATGCACCCGCATTGTCCGCTTATAGCAAGAAACGGCTCTGGTTGTAAACATAGCTGCAGACAAAAGTGTACCATTCTGTTGTAAGCACTTAAGTGCATCACTCTATGTGAATGAATGAATGTATATGACCTCATGTTTGTGTTTGTGAAAAAGAAAAAAAATAAAGTAATAAAAAAAAAAGAAAAAAAGAAATCCTCATCTCACCTGAAAAGCCAGCTCCATCAATACGATCCCCCCTGGCAACGCCCTCTGTAGGTGATATGCAGTGGTGCCAGATGCTGTAGTCTGCAATATGTGTTTACAAAACAAACAGTTTATACTAATTACCACAAATCCAAAATGGCCGACCAACATGCACCAGTACACTGTTTTGTAGAGCACATGGATTTGGATTCATTCCAGCTCACAGCAATTAAAAAAAAAACAAACAACAAATACCAACATAGCTGTGAACGGCTATTTGCCGGGTTCTAGTCTAAGTGCGTGTGTGTGTGTGTGTCTCAAGCGCGTGCATGCATGTTTGTGTGTGTGTGTTGAACACTAACCTTAGGGCTGTCCTCACTCTTCTGCTTTACATAAGAAAAAGACATCCTCCCTTCTGATGACATAGAGCTCAGCATAGCAGCGCGAGCCCGGGCAATGCTGTAGGAGATGGGGGGTAGGGTGAAGGACCAGGGTGAGTTAAGGTCTGCTTAAACCAAAGAAGTCTGAGCCCAATAGCTGTTGGTCAACAAACAGCGTGTGGCCAATTAAGAAGTCATAATTCAGAGGCAGCAAGATGGCCTGGGCCTAGAAAGTAACAGGCAGACCGGATGGGCATCTGCTCTGGTTAGATCAGCCATGGGGCAGCTGTGTTGGGAGGTCAGAGGTCACATGAGAATCAAAACACATATAATGACAGAAACTTAGTGATACATTATGAAGTTTCACAGAAAATTGACGGATGCATACAAAGAAATACTTGAATGCTGTGTGAAAACTGGACTGGATCAGAAACCGACCCAGTCCAGTTTTAATACTTAAACATTTTTTAGTTAGAGTTAAATTACCATCCACTTCAATCTACTGTCATGAAAACATATTCCAAACAGAAAAAGCCCACCGACAGAAAAAAACAATAGTAATCAGTTAACAACAACAAATAAAGGTAAAATTTAACTATTCCTGCATATACAGACCTGCGAGCTGGAGACTGAGGCCGGACCTGGACCAGAATGAAACCCATGCTCTGCAGATACTGAACGTACTGCTGGAGGAAGGTGCTGGAAATCTCAAGCAGCCAGGGTTCATCCTTCAGTCTGCTAGGCAGCATGTCCGCTGAGTCAGTGCTGTAGCTTCGGTCCCGGCCTGATGCGGTGGAGTCGCTGGAGCGATGGCGTTTCTAATGTACATGTATTTAACAATTTCAACATTTACAGAACAGCTGTAGAATCACTTCAACCTGTGCATATATTAAGCAAACATAACATATTTCAAACAATGACTAAAAGCCACTGGAGTTGACACTAGGATGGTTAGCAGCTGTCCCAAGTGAAGGAGTCAGTTTGATAGTAGTGATGTGGATCTTGTCGTGTTGAATTTGGAGCTGACAATTTGGAGCCACCACAACTTGTATGCAGATAAGGAGCAGAAAATGGACACATTTATTAGAATGACTTTTTTTTTTGGCCAGAGAAGACAGAGGATTTGAAAGATGAATAAAAGATCCATCTATGTCAAACTGGAACAACTCTTTTTGAACAGAGGATGTGGTCTATGACATAACTTATCCCCCACCAAAAGTACAATACTGAGTTCCCTCCCCACACAGCTTAACAACTATTTACACCTGGGCTCACCTAGCCCTAGTAACCCTCATGAAGGCTGCCGGGTCACTGACCCACAAGTGAACTCAAAGCTCACATGTGTCATTAACTCAGTAAAGACACTCTGACACAGTATAAAGCAACTGCAACTCTCCTCCAGTCAGTTAGAAGTGAAGAAGACTCCTGGATGAGAGGTGAAATGTCTTCACGAAACTGAACGCACTCAGCTGCTTAAGATACAGCACTTAGAATTACCATGACCTGGATGACTGAGAACCTTCAATAAAAAGTCAATCGAAGCCTCATCGCTTCATGGCCTGCTGTTGCTATACCTGTTAACCATTACAACCACAATAAATGATGTAACCCCAAATAGCAAAGGGAGGCTAAATTAGCAACTTTTCAACCTTTCTCATATAATTTCTCTTGCTACTGAATATTGGTAGAAATCAGTATGAGTATGTTAATAAGGACGATACTTCCTCTTCCTCTAACTTTCCTTGGAGTCAGACAGAAAACATACCTTCACTGGCGGAGGGACAACCTGTTCCTCATGAATCTGTTTGCGGAAGATGGGGTCAAAGAGAAGAGGGGTGGCACAGTAGTGGACCAGCCTGGACGACTGCTTCAGGGTCTCCAAATCTGTCCCCTGTTGACAAATCGCTGGTTGTTATCACTTAAAACAGCGACACTGGAGGTGAGCAGAGGGTTTACTATAACAATTTTGCATCCAAGAAAAAAGTCTACGGGGCTCCACAGAAGATAAGCAAGTGCCCCGTCTCCCCCTCGTGTCCATGGAGGTGTCAGTGTTTACCAACTGATAGATGAGAGTATGAAGCCTAACTATCCCTCTGCTCACAAGAAGATAAAAAAAAGAAAGTGAATTGAGGGAAAAGCAGTCAGGTAAACTTGAGTATTTCCCCTCTCCAAGTGTGATATGAGAAATTAACAGTAATGTTAAGTTAATGTGTGCTTGCTTGCAGTACCAGTGCATCTCTCTGTTGTCTGTCTGTCTTGCTAATGTCAGCTGTGCTGGGCAGCGTATCTCTTCTCAGTGTGTGGCTTGATCTCTGTGTTCTGTGACTTTGTGTCTTAAGTGAGACTGAAATACAACTATTTATTGCTTTTTAAAAACACCAATGGGAAGTAGGGTTTGTAAACTACAGCTCAGAAAGATAACCATGGTGCGTACATAAAACGACAGACAACATATAGGCCCCAGGACACTCCTCTTTGGCACACAGTATCAAAAGAAGAAAATGATTATGTAGTCTCTTTGTCACGGTTTAGACAGTAGTGGAAAGATATTTACATCCTTCACTTCCGTAAAAGTAGGTATATGTACTAAAAGCAAAATTTGCTATATGCTGTTAAAGTACCAAAGGTAAAACAACAGTAGAGTAACATGGTCCCTGTCTGCATTTTAAGGTTATATGGCCTGTTTCTGGATTAATAGTAGTGCTGTATTAATTTGTGTGCTACATTTGCAGCAAGGATGGAACGTTGAAAGGTACCTAATGGAGGTGAGTAAACAATACTACATTTGCCTCTGAGATACAGTAGACTAGAAGTAGTTTATGAAGTTGGATAACATTGGAATACTCAATTAAAGTTCTTCAAATGGTACTTAAGTATAGTGCTTAAGGTGGGATGATACATTCCACAACTGTTTACAACTCTGGAATTCTTCAGGAAATTTCTCTACTTTACTAAATATGTGACAGGCTTTCACAATTTCTTCCAGACAGTCCACCGTAACCCTAACCCTCATGGCCATGCTGATGCTGATGCTTAAAGCCATACAGTAGTGAAAGGCACTATTGGCCGAGTTCTATCAAGTCCAATTAGCTATATTTGAAATCACTTTTACAGTGAAGGAATTTAACACTGAATTCTGATTTACTGGCAGGATCCAATTTGTTATTTGATGGTTCACATTATGTTCCTTAATGTATTCAATACCTAATAAGTTAGTTGTAAAGATTTTACAACATGGCGGCACCCTGTCCAGCAGTGGCTACACTGGCTCGTGATTGTTTAGAATATTTATATCAAAATCTGCTCGATAGGATGCCAAAAAAACAGCAAAAATCTCTACAAATTAATATATGATCGTCATCTCTTGCTAGAATTATGATCATCCAGTGACTTCGGCTTCATAGACACGACTACTTAAGAGTGTTCACATAGTCTCAGAGTGCTACGCTGATAAGACCCAGTTGCTGTGGATGCTCCTAGCATCACAACCTGACGCTGAAGCACGGCTGTGGCGCGAGGA
The DNA here is from genome assembly GCF_900880675.1 of Sparus aurata. Lineage (NCBI taxonomy): Eukaryota > Metazoa > Chordata > Actinopteri > Spariformes > Sparidae > Sparus > Sparus aurata. The sequence goes on from NC_044197.1 coordinate 32,693,502, forward strand.
CAAGAGACTTTTTGCTAAGCTAAGCTAACCCCTATAAAATGCCACCTCCATCTATCTTCAATTATTTTCTCAAAATTAATTCCCTGGAGAGCCAAATAGATCATCTGCAGCTGGAATTAACAAGTAAACGAGAGATGAGGAACTGTTGCACAATAATTCTGACGGAGACATGGCTAAACTCATCAATCCCAGACAATGCTGTTAGCTTCGAGGGACTGGCTACATTTCGTGCTGACAGGAGCTGGGCAGTCAGCATTAAATCCAGAGGGGGTGGTCTATGTATTTACATCAACAACAACTGGTGTATAAATGCTAAGTTGGATTTATCTGGTTTAAACATTATTGGAAACATTTTGAATAATAATAATAATATATTATATATTTAATTAACTTTATAATGCTGACCTTCACATCTACATCTTTTAGTACTTTTTTACGCAACAACATTCAACATAATTTACCAAAGGTCTCATTGCCCCTCTACTGAACAGAACACCTGTTACCATTTTTCCTCATGAAGATGGAAACAACTGTTCAGACTGAGGTTGCTTGCCTAAAATAAGATTTATATCAGCGTAAGAACAACAAATCAGAAAACATCATGTCATGTATTGATGTCATTTGAACTGTTCATGCTGCCTGTTCATGCTAACCCTAACACAACACAACACCAAAAAAATTACATATTTGTGGTACTTACTGAAATGGGCATGTTGGACTGTGCCGACCTCTGCTGCCAAGTCACAAACAGGTTTTCTATTTTCATCTGTTTCTCCAGTTCTGTCAGCACAGATACACAGCCATTACAATATTGTCCAGTGTAGAGTTGTATGGGCTCATTTGACCTATTATTATCAGTAGTAGTATTACTATTAGTATTAGTAGTAGTAGTAGTATTGTAGTTAGCACTATTAGCATTAGCATTATTAGCAGTAGCAGTATTGACCTCGTCGCTCAGCAGCTTTGATATCCAAGAGCTGGCCACCATGTTTGGCCACCACATCCCCCTCCATCAAGGGTCGTATGGTGCAGACATCTCTCAGAGCCTCATCAAAGGGAAGTAGTTCAGAGGGGAAGTGAAGCGGTGCAAGACTCCGACCAGAGGTTAGCAGCCTCCCCTGCTCTTTACTAGGCAACGGAGGAACTGTGCTCCGCAGTAATGCATCAGGCTCCATGGAAGGGCTGAGGAATGGGTTAGGATCCTGGAAAAGACAGATGAAAAGTAAGGAAGAAAGGATCAGTGAAAAAGATAAGGACAACAACAAACAGTTTGACAATAAATGAAAACCAAAAGACAGCAAATGGATGGGATGGAAAAAAAACATACAGGTATTTATTCCAACTATTCCTAACACCTGGAGTAAAGGTGTGTGTTTGTTTGTGTCCACCTGTACATGAGGGAGCGTGAGAGAGATGGGGGGGGGGGGGGGGGATTCTGAATGTAGCGGTGTGTGTCCGCAATAACAGTCTGTGTGGAAACATGATCACTGAGCTAAGTAGCCCACGTAACGCGGGTGATAGGAATTAGACGAAGCCTCGAGGCAGAGATTTTGCCTCGATCAATTTTTGTAATCGAATTATTCGAGTTACTCGAGTAATCGTTGCAGCCCTATTAAATAGGCTGATGTCTAGAGCACAGGTATCATGAGGAGCAAAGAGGACAGGTACCTTAAAAAAATAATGCTGCCTGGTAGAGTCAAAGGGTTGCCCAAGTGGTTTAAATGAATATTTGTATTATAAAAAGAAGATGAGCTCAAATGATCCCATCCTGACTGACTGGCATGACCTCTAACTAATACAGACTAAAGACTAATACAAGTTTTTAACTTGTGTTTATTTTTATTTTTTTTTCTATGCACATCTGTGAACACGTCAAAGACGAATTTCCACTGCTTTCTGCAGGGGACAATAAAGTTTTTCTGATTCTGATGGCAGAGGGTTACATTTTTTTACCACACTGTATATCGTGTACTGCACTCTATATTAGTGTTGATGATATTACTATTGCATACTTGAATGTCCCAAGTATTGTTCATGTATCCTAGTGGTTGTTGAGAGAGAACTCTGGGGCAAGTTTGTTCAGTGGAGCAGCTCAGGGCCCAGATGTCCAACTATGGCAGAGCTGCCAGCATAATGGCCACAGGCTAGAGGGTCAAACTGTACACTGGTACACCCTCTGCTTCTCATCGGGACATGACAGATGAAACTCTGCTCAGGCAAATTTTCTGCTGCTCTGACTCTGCCTTCTGTCCGTACTCATTAGCAATGCAGCAATGAAGAGCAGGGCCATTGAAGGGAGAAGAAAAATTTGTATCTTTCCATTCTTTGCACTCGTTTTGAAATTGACTGTAGGGGGGAGGCTAACAGGGCATTTGGTGTCCTTTTTTCGCTGTAAAATGCTGCTCTTATATATCTCTACAACAGCCTGTTCTACACAACAATGTCTGAAGAGAGCTAGGGAAAAATGAGCTGGTGGCATCTTGTTATGCTATCTAACCCAACTCCCTTCTTGTCTTTCTCATGTTCTCTCTGTGCTGAAAAACTAGCTTGCACAAGGTATTTTGTGGTAATTTGATTATTTAACAATATATTTGGGAGTCAGCGGCATGTCACCACCTAACTGTTCTGTGCTTTGTGCTGCTGCACATACGAGAACCAAAATAGCTAGTGCACATGCAGACTAAGGAAGTTGCCCATGACCTAAACTTTTGTCCTCATCATATCAGTTTATATCGTGGTTTAACAGACACACATTGCCAAACAAAACTGAACGTGATTCAAATGAATAGTATTTTCACTATCACATGTGGGCTGTTGTACTGGTAGTAGACCATAGCAACTTCTTTCAAGACTTTGGGGCGCAGTCACTGCTTTCTCAACAACAGGGTTATTGATCTAACTCTGTTGTATTTCATGTGACACAGACTTAATCCTATTTCCAATTTCAACCCCTAACCCTTGTTTTTGACTGTCCTTTTGGTACTCAGAACAGAGTTACAAGGGGTATTGGTTGAAATTTGATAGAAGATATGTCAGTAGGTCAATGTTGGTCTATCACAGATACATCCGTAGCAGCGTATAGAAAAAGACGGTTTGGGTAATGTATAATTATTTAATTACCAGTAAAGTTGTTTCAGTGCATTGATTTTGGAGAGTTTATCTTTAAACCGTAAAATATCATGCCTTTGTAACAAAGGTATCTTTGTCACAAGTGACAAAAATTGGGGCAGCACAATTAATGCTAATATTATCAAAATCGCAGAACAGTATTACTACGAAGTACTGTAATGCTGCACAGATGTCCTGGACAAAAAATGTTGTTCTCCTGATATATATATATATATATATATATATATATATATATATATAGAGAGATATAGATATATATAGATATATAGATATATATTATATATATATATATTATATATATATATATATATATATATATATATATATATATATATATATATATATATATATATGTATGAAAAAATGTTTGTTAGGAACAGACCCCAACAGCCCACACGATCATGATTTTATATTCTTATCAGTGAAAATGAAAAGTGTGATGCAAAAATGATTATTCCAACTTATCATGAATCATATAGAAATCGCAGTAGCTGTCAAAAACTACAAAATACACTCCAAAAGTCAACAGTGTGCTCGTGTATGGAACTGAGACCCCACGTGAGGTCTGACAGAGTGACTGTAATATTACTAAAGGCGTACTTGCACTTACTTATCATGCCTCGCAATCCCAGTGTGATGCATTGTTGCAAAGAGCTCTGGCTTTCTGCACAGTGGTTACTGTGAGGGTGCATTTCATCGAGAGAGAGAGAATGTTTCTATTTCTTACATCTTTTTTCTGGGGCTTTTTTATTTTAAGATCCATACAGGAATGCTGTGCAACCCAGCTGTTCAGAGCCGTTTCTTGCTATAAGTGGACTATGCGTGCATAGGCCCCCGCGCCACTAGGGGGCCCCCTCAAGTTGCAAGGTCAGCTGTAATACCTGAGGAATGACCCAAAGGAAAAGATGTGAAAAGGACCTGACACCTGGCCCGCTGATTGGTCAGATCTGGTGTCTACCACACCGCGTTGCTATGACGACCAGTACTGCTAGGAGGGGGCGGGGAATTGCTCCGAGCTGTAAGTTGAGGTCATTCACGGCATGGCGTCCAAACTAGCGTATTCATCTGGCGCAGAAAAAAGAAGAAACTAGATGAAGAAAAACGCTCGCTGGATAAAGGTAAGTTATGGGTTTTTTTTTCATTATGTGGGTTGGAGGGGCTAGCTAAAATGCTGAATTTTTTAGCTAGCTTAAGAGTTTGCTTTAGGAGAGGGCTAAAATAAAATGTATCTCACATGTGAATGCCATAACACTGATTGACTTGAAGTGAACCCCGTTTTGCTGAATCACAGCAGGTCCAGTTCGTTGGCATTATATTTGTGAGGGAGTGTGTGTGTACATAACATCACTTTAGGATTGTTTTTATGATTAATTCATCAATTTTAGTGTTTCCTCAGTTTGTAGGTCTCTAATGTGAAGTGTGCTAAACAACCCTAATGCATATAAGGCCTACTGTAGATTATTTTGGACTATTGTGGCAGTAAATTATTGCTCTGAGTGGATTATTGTTAAAGGTGGAATATGGAATATGGAATATGATAGATAGATAGATAGATAGATAGATAGATAGATAGATAGATAGATAGAATTACTTTAATGATCCCAGACTGGGAAATTATTTTGTTACAGCAGCAGTGGGTCTGCAAATAAAATACTTTGTACATAACATAAATAGAATCCAATATATAGATAGTGTATATATACAGTGCAGTGTGCTATAAACAATAAACAATAATAATATATACAACAAAACAAAATATGCAAAATACACTATAACAATAATAATATATACAACAAAACAGTAGAGAGACCAGAGTTCTCTGTCAGGCAGAGGTGAGAGAGTTGTTGTATAAAGTGAAGCTGAAGCAGCCTTCCGGAGAAGGTGCTCCGCTGTCTGACCAGTGTGAGTTGGAGAGGGTGGAGAGGATTATCCATGATGGATAACAGTTTTTTCAGTGTCCTCCTCTCCACCACAGCCTCCGGAGTGTCCTGTTTGCAGCCAATCACAGAGCCAGCCTTCTTGATCAGTTTGTTGAGTCTGTTGGTGTCACTGGCTCCGATGCTGCTTCCCCAACAAACCACAGCAAAGAAAAGTACACTGGCCACCACAGACTGATAAAAGATCTCCAACATCTTGCTGCACACGTTGAAGGATCTCAGCTTCCTCAGAAAGTAAATGAGCTGTTTATATATGTAATATGAGCTGAATGCCGCCATCTAGTGTCTCAAGATCGTAGTCGCGTCAACAAAAAAGGTAATTCCAGCGGTCGGGTTGCCAGGTTTGGACAGGGCAGGAGGATTGAGCCGCCTCCGTTTCCTCTGTTTACTGGGTGTGGAGGTCGATGGGTCACGATCAGTATTCTCATATCTAGGATCAACGTGATATAATGAAAATAAGTGCCGTGGAAATCCTTTACCTGAGTCCATCGAGCGTAAGCTTCACCGATATTTACTGTGGTTTTTGCTCTTCTCCGGTCACTCAGCTGCTGGGACAGATAACACACCGTTCGCTGGGGCTCTGAAGAGCTTGCAGACTCCGCCATTTTACCCAGTGTCAGCCTAGCTGTGCCGAGCTTTGCCGAGCATTGCTGAGGTTGCGAAATTGGCAACCCACAATGCCAGCCGCTATTTGGCTGGTACGATGTAAACAGGAAGTCATTGTCGAACCCGTCAAAATTTCTTAAATTATTTATTTCAGACTAAATATAATTTTTCAAGGAAACGCATTACTTTTAATCTGCGCCCCTCTAAACGCCCCGTGGATGTATTATTTTTGAAAAAATATAGCTTTTAATAAGCATATTACATATTCAACCTTTAACTCTACTTAGCTAGTTGCTAAGTAGAGTTCTTTTCCACATTTATGAGAATATTTATTGTGACAATATAATTTGAACACATTTGCCAACAGTTTAGTTATGTTTTTGATGTATTACTTTGTTTTATTCAAAAGAATCATAATAACACAAATTAAAAGTCAATTTAAATTAAACTATACTATATAGGACCGTTTGATCTGCCCACAGAATATATGTTAAGACCAAATCATCAGTTAAGCAAGTAGTTCACTTTGTAATACTCTGTGAAATATAAACTAAGATATTCCTTCAATATCACATAAAGCTCATCAGTCATTTATCTTTGTTTTATAACTCTTTGAAACTGCTTAAAAGTGACAACTTTGAAATTGGGTGCATGCTTTAAAGGGACACTGTGCTGTATATTGCAATGTTTAAAATAAAAACAGATTATGAATTTCTCCATTAGTGTAACATGACTCAATTATATAGTATGAATATTTGCTTAGGATCTGTTTTGCTTGGTAACCTGAGGAGTTTCGTCTTTGCAGGAGCAATTCTGAAGTATTTTAAAGCCGCAGAACAGTAAGCAGCACTGCCGCCTTCAGCACCAGAGATTGACAAGCAGCTCTCATATGCTGGCAAGGAAGCAGAAATTTTGAGGTGGGGCTTAGGGTAGATCTGCTTAAAACACAAGACTCAGATGATACTGATAATCATCACAAAGTGGTGTGATTGTGTTATTTGTTCTGTATGGTTCCTTTAAAGTATTGTTTTTATTGCTGGTCTGTTTTCATTGTTGCATTTTTATTGTATGCTGGTTTATTGTGTTGGTCCTGAAGAGCTTGTGTTACATTTGAAAGGTTCCTTACTACCTCAACAGTATTATTCTTGTTAGTTTTTTGTTTTTATTGTTTACATATTGATATGGATGCTGGCTCATTGTGATTTTCTTTTCTAAGTAATAGCGTATTTTATTTTCTCGACAACTTTAACTTTAGTTTTGGGTGTATGTATGTTATATGTTTAATGTCAACTTAAAATAAAATAAAATTGAGGAACACTCCATCAGTTTCATTTATTGACCTTTCAAGGATCCCTATTGTTTACCTTGTATTATCACTTTCTATCAGTTCAACTTACTAGTGTGGGTCAACTTAAGATGTTTGATTTTAATTTGAGAGAGGCTTTCACGACTCTAGCCTGTTTTTTCCTCTAAAATGTAATGGATTGTTGCATCTTTATGGATCATCCAAAAGGGTTAGGAATCTATCCATTGTAGTTTGACAAAACAGGGGCCCCCAAACAGCATCTTGCATAGGGCCCCCAAAAAAACAGAAACTGCCCTGCAGCTGTTCATCAGTGCCTGCCTAGGAGAATATTTTTCTCCAGAAGGAGATGAGTCTGCTTCTCCAAAGACAGCCTGCTGTTGCCTACTTTTAGAATGCTACAGAGGGGCTGCGCACTACTAGCCCCATGCACTGAGTATGTCAGAGATACCAGTACCCAGCACGACTTGTCCAACTAAATGTTGAATGTTGTAAAGGAACAGACTGATTAAATGCACTGTATGGAATTTCTGCCTCTAATTAAAACAAAACAAATAAGACATATGTAGTTGAGGGGGGGGGGGGGGAATCATGGAATGTCTTGTCTTCATTGTTAATCAACCCATTGCTGATGAACGTTTATTCAGGTTACTCAGGCAGAAATGTTCACAGATGTGGTAATGTATTCAAGTTTTATTTGATGTACACCAATCAGGCATAACATTATGATCCCAACAGGTGAAGTGAATAACACTGATTATCTCTTCATCATGGCACCTGTTAGTGGGTGGGACATATTAGACAGCAAGTGAACATGTTGTCCTCAAAGTTGATGTGTTAGAAGCTGGAAAAATGGGCAGGCGTAAGGATTTGAGCAAGTTTGACAGGGGCCAAATTGTGATGGCTGGACAACTGGGTCAGAGCATCTCTAAAACTGCAGCTCTTGTGGGGTGCTCCTGGTCTGCAGTGCTCAGTATCTATCAAAACTGGTCCAAAGAAGGAACAGTGGTGAACCAGCGACAGGGTCATGGGCAGCCAAGGCATCAAGGATGATGCACGAGGGGGGCGAAGGCTGGCCCGTGTGGTCTGATCCAACAGATCATCAGGGTGCCCGTGCTGACCCCTGTCCACCACCAAAAGCTCCAACTGTGCGCACATGAGCATCAGAATTGGACCACGGAGCAATGGAAGAAGGTGGCCTGGTCTGATGAATCATGTTTTCTTTTTATATCACATGAATGGCCACTATGGGAAGAAGACAAGCCGACGGAAGCAGTGTGATGCTTTGGGCAATGTTCTGCTGGGAACCCTTGGGTCCTGCCATCCATGTAGATGTTATTCTGACACGTCCAACCTACCTAGGCCTTGGTGCAGACCATGTACACTCTTTCATGGACACGGTATTCCCTGATGGCTGTGGTCTCTTTCAGCAGGATAATGCCATTCCACAAAGCAAAAATGGTTCAGGAATGTTTGAGGTGCAACAACAACGAGTTTGAGGTGTTGACTTGGCCTCCAAATTCCCCAGATCTCAATCCAATCGAGCAACTGTGGGATGTGCTGGACAAACAAGTCTGATCCATGGATGCCCCACCTCACAACTTACAGGACTTAAAGGATCTGCTGCTAACATCTGGGTGCCAGATACCACAGCACATTCAGGGGTCTAGTGGAGTCCATGCCTCAATGGGTCAGGGCTGTGGTGGCATCAAAAGGAGGACTAACACAATATTAGGCAGAATGTTACACCTGATCGGTGTATATTTAGTAGCATTTGCCAGCTTACTTTCTTTCGACCAAATCGAACCTGCCATTACCTTGCGTAAATTTGATTTCTCTAGGTTTTAACATTGTTGGAAACATTTGTAATAATGTAAATGGTAAACTCAACAAAATATATAGCAGAGATCAAGTCATGTTTAGTTTACTTTTTCATATTTTATTCTTTAACTTCTCATGGTTGATAGCTGTTGTTTCAAAAGATAAACTTAATCAGTTTGTTGGCTACACGGTATGATTTTCTCCAGTAATGAGAGTGCCAAAAAAGTTGACAGTGTTTCTCCTATCAAAGCCTGCTCCTAACCTCTGCCATGGGAATCACCCACCCAGAGATGTAATCCTTAAATGCCATTTCTACAAATATGTCCAATAAAGGTCTTGGTCTCTCGGAGTAAACAGATGAGTATCACTTTATCCGTCTGCAGACTAAAAAAAAACAAATATTGGCCCGTGAATGGTTTAGATATGTAGGTGTCTTTACCTGCTTGGAGTCAATTTCATGGATGGGTGCATCGGAGAAGCAGTAGTGATGGAAGAGGCCCATTTTCTGGTTGAGCAGGCAGTGGACAACATGAGCCCTCGCATTCTGCCACTTGACAAGGCGGACCAGCTCGCGGTTCAGAGAGGCACCAAGGTCCACAGACCAGTTATAGCTATATAGAGTCACCTAAAGCAAAAATGGTTAAAATATGTGTCAAAGTAAAAAAACACAGTAAAGACGATATGTTTAAAGAATGATGGTAAGACATAACAACAGCATTACAATTTCTTCTGTGCACAATTTTAATCTCCAACTAGATTTACGATAAATAAATATGGTTTGAATTCTTTAATAAAAAATAGCAATAAAATATAATTATTTTAATTCTAATCTAATTATTCTACCTGAAAACACTGAATGTACAGTACATTAGACCTGCTTGTTCCAACTTTTAGAGAAAAATCATTGATTTACCTTCTCCCTGAGGTTTACATCAGGACTATACAACTGTTCTGCCTTTATATTAAATATTGGCAGCTGCCAGTTAGCTAAGTTTAAAATGAAAACTGTAATCATGAAAAACAGTCAAAATGTAACAAAATCTTCCAAAAAAAAAAATCATTCTTCTTTTCTAACGGCATCTTTCAAACCCAATTCCAACCCAATTAAAAAATCTGTCACTTTATTAAATGAAAATCTTCAGTGCTGAGGAACTAAATTACTGAAAGTGAAACTATTGCCGCCTGTCTCTCAGGACACCGGTAGCATACTGGCTTCCGGCACCAACTATCCACGCGAGATGTCACGAGACTTTTCCGGCTGCTGATTGTAGTATTGCTTGTAATATGAGGCTCCCTTTTCAACGTGGACGTCAATGTTGCTTTTGGCTAACGACAAAACAATGAAACATCCGTGCATTCACATGGAACTAAGCTCTAGGAACGTCCCACCATTACTCTCCTTTCTGATGGTCGCACTCGTAGATCGACACTTTTTGCCCGCCATGACCGTGCGCGTGCGCCGGAGATGCAGCAGCTAACGTGAGCAGTTCAAAAACTTTTTCATAAACTCTGTGTACACAAACAATGTTCTCAATGCTCATGTTCATGTATAGAGACCCTGGTGATACTACGAGCAAAGTTTCATGTTGTGTTGAGCCTTCTTAGTGTTTTAAAAATAGCACTCCCCTTCAAAATGAACATGCCCGAAAACGAAACTATGGTAAATCTTAAAAGTGCCTCTTTTGTCATAATTATAGATTTACCCGAAGGTTTGACTCATATTCAATCACAAATAAAGCCTTGGTTGCATTTTGGCGAGAGTTTCACTTTAAACTAAATATACATACTAGGTCCTGCAGTTGACTGTCTCAGTCTTTAACAGGCCATACTGGTGGGTAGAAAACATGCTACTCTTATCCTGCTAGCACTGAAATGTGATAAATCTGACTGTGATGGTGGCTAGTTTCATGTGAGCTAGTCTTAAATATTAAAGAAAATTGTGCAAAAAAACCAAAACAAAACAAACTGCAGAACATAAAAACAAAAAGTTAAACCCTATCATATTCTTCTAAATAACCATCTCCAATATTTATTAATATCAGAAAAGAAAAACTACAGTAGAAGATGGTATCCATTGTTGTGGTCGAACTCTGTACATGCAGAGTTCACAAAAACTTAAAATATTATTCATTATTTTACACATGGAATTTGGAGGTTTTAATGAACATGTCACACAATGTCTGGAAATGTCGGCTACTTGTGAAAGTACCTTTAGTTCATACTAAAATGCAGTAAATAGAATGAGTGATAGTGGAGTAATTTTGACCACTCTCTTTTTCACTCAAGCCATTCTATGTTCTTATGAAACCTACAGCAGGATTTAGACATAAAACTTAGCTGAAACTGTGGCAACACTTTAAATAACGTTCCTTGTAATTAACAATAGTTAATGGGTTATAAGGCCCTTTAAGATGCTCACTGCATCATTTTGTGTTAATATGTTGCTTTATTAAGATTAACATATATTTTATTATCCATTTTTCAGCAATCACCTAGACCTTTTGCAGCAGTAGTATCTAGTGAACAATGCCTTATTGAGGTTGATATATCACTTACTAACAGTTCAGTTTGTGTGGTGTAATGGCTGTTGCCTTTATTGGATGGTCCAGCTGATGAGCCTGATGGGCCCAGGCACCCTTTTTATCAACAATTACTAATTACTATTAGTACTCTCAGTAATATTATATTACTAAGTGTATGTTACTTAGAGCATATTACTAGAAACTCATAAGTTTTTTTCTTAAGCAGTCCGTAAACTTAACATGTTTCTTATTAGTATTTATGTCTTATAATCTAACAATGCATGTGTTTTGGTATTGTTGACACTTATAAAGTCTTGTGAACACATAATAATCATAATAGGTATCTTATAAGGGCTGAAAACGTCCCTATTACTGTTGCTGATACAGTTAAGCTTATTTTAAGGATTAAATTTACATTAGGTACAAAAAAATTCATATCTGCCTGCAGCCAGTGTTGAAGCATGTAAACACCAGAGCAGTGTTGTGTCACATACATATAATTCAATTATCTGTGGATCTAAATTAATTGGTGTCTGTCTTGTTCTCCACTTGACCTGAGGGATATTCACAATGCAGTAGCCAAATCACCTTTTTGTCCTGGATACTGATGAGGAGGAACCTCTGGCGGGGAGCCAGTCCTACCCCTGCCTGGCTGGGACTGAATGAATCGCACTGGTCCAAAGCCTCAAAGCGCTGGAAGCCCTTATGAGCTGGACAGAGGAGAGAAAAACTCAGTGAAATGGAAAAGAAATATGAATCAAAGCCAGACAGCATGCCACAAACATGGGCCCTAAAACATGGGCTCTATGCATCTATTCTTTGAATAACTACAGGATTACAGTGAATTGGCAGCTCCATAACGTTTTACATGCAATTCATTTTTAATTTGTATATTTACTGGGGAACTGCTCAGTGGGTCTCTAAAAGCCCAGAGCACATACTTTAACACCCAGAATTCCAAGCATTCCAGAGGTTTACGATGTGGCTAGAAAAAATGGTTTAAAGCCTTAAGTGTTATCGAAAAAAGGAATGCTCATATTCCAGGTATTTCAAGGAGAATCATCATCAGTGGGAGGGAAAAGACATGGAGTGATTGAAGTGTGTATTTTTTGCATTCCACAAAAACATGTTAGATTTTTTAGATTCCATTATCTATCTACATGTTACATATTATTAGCTTAGTAAGGAGGAAACTGAGTATTAATGTCAATATCAGACAAAGGTCAAATAGTAATTAAACTTCCAGGAGCTTTAATGTGTGCTTCAACTTAGAACTCTTTTAAACCAAAGGTGAAAAATGCTGCTTTACACCCGCAGCTTTGGGTCTATTTATTACAGCATACGAACAGTAAAACTTAACTATAATTTATATGCCTTTGTTTTATCATCATCTTGTGAGTCGGACATGCTAAGGTCAGCCTTTGCAGGATTTGTATACTGGCAGAGATCCAAGCAATTTTTTTAGAGTCTGGCTTACTTACTTTGATGAGTAACAGAAGTCATAAATGGCAAAAATTACAATTGCAATAACAAGTTCACTAACGTCAGTTAAAACCTTAGAATAAGACAATAAATCTTTACTTATCCTGAAGGACATGTTAATTACAAAGATGGTCTGTATGCATAATAAAATAAAATATATGAATATATGGCATATGTACATATACGCACATGTATATCATAAATGATAATTATGATTTAATGTACAGTATGTGTGGCACACTGATATTACAACTACAGCTTACTTACTGTGTAAGCAATAGTCTGTCTGCTGTTTTTTTGGACACTTTCAAGCTACATCTTGATGTTTTTTTGACCAATTTGGACCAAATCTGTACGTTCTGAAACATATCTTGGTTAATAAACTTAAATTAGTGCTATAATATGAATTACATTTTTACAGGGAGATTTTGACTCCTCGAGCTGACATGACACCATCAGCTAATCTTTTTCACCGTGTCAGATATCTCACTCGAAAAACACAGTCCACTATGGTTGTATGAAGGTGTTTTCATGTATAATCTATTGTTGTCCTTGTTTTCCTAAGTGTTTATTATGTGCACTGTTTGATGTATGGCAATGTTGTTCCATCTGAATGTATTTTATGTGAGCTTTGCAGCTGTCATTATACCTGCCAAGGGCCTGCAGTTAAATATAAGCCAGGATGGCTAAACTGGCACATTTAAAGAAATGTTAATAATGTTCAATGTGTCTGTAACTTAGCAATACATAAAGCAAACAACTACATTTTCTTGGTTGTGCTTTGTGCTAAAATAGAACCCAATTTTGCAGTTTTATACATTGGAATAAAAGTAAAGCAAATGCAATTTGTGGTTTGTGGTTTGAATGCTACCTGCCTTTTTGGACACTTTCAAGTGTTATTTGTCAAAACACCTACTGGGAACTTTCCTTTTATGCTGATTCTGGTGGCCCCTGTGGACAATCCATACCACCACCATCAGGATGTATACCCATGTCCTGTGTTAAAGATCTTGATTTGGCTAACTCATGCCTGTGTTGAATGTGAGTAGGAAAAAACAAAACACTGTTTTCACTACTCTTTCTTTTTAAAACCCAGCTGTTTGCATGCTGCATGATGATGAGGCAATGTACCTATTTGTGGCTTTCAAGATTAATAACATTAATATGATGATGGTAAAACAGATTAAACTTTGCTTAAGTGCCGAGCCTCCAGACTACAGAGCATTCTATTGGATCAGGCTTTGTGACCCTTCAGTTCATTTTAGTTCTATGACTTATCCATCCCTATCTCTATCCTATCTGAGCCCCGTCCCCCTACGGAGGAAGCTCTTTTCTGCTGCTTGTATTGGCAATCTTATTTGTCTGGTCACTACCGGCATAGATTAGTTGGACTGCTTTGCCTTCCTGCTCAGCTCCCTCTTCACCATGACGGTCTGGTGCACTGCCCGTAGTGCTGCTGACACTGCACCAAACCTCCTGTACATCTCAGGTTACAAAGTGCACACTGTATTTCAACCCTCCCACATACCGCACTGATTCGCTAGCACACCACCACAAAGCGAATCATCAGACCACCAACTTATGCTTAGGAGTTATGCAACTTATGCTTGGAGTTTGCTATGGTGAGTCGATGACTATCACAGAAGTCCACCTGAGAAGACGACTCTGGTTCCTATCAAGCAGGCTCGTTCCTCCCTATTGTATATTCATTTAGTTACCTCACTGGCATCGCCAAACATCATACATCAATGTAACAACCATAATGGACTGGGGCAAGACATTATCCGAAACCACTTAACCTTTTCAGGGTCACAGAGGCATACATAGCTGACACTGGGCAACGGTGGGGTACACCCTGGATAAGTCACCAGTTTATCATAGGGCTGACATATAGGGACAAACAACCATTCACGCACACAATCTCACCTACGGACAATTGGGAGCAACTGATTAACCTAACCACATGTTTTTGGATTGGGGGAGGAAGCCTGAGTACCGGGTGTGAACGGGGAGAACATGCAAACTCAGAAAGGCCTTGTTTGGTCTCAAACCCTTGTCCTTGTTGCTGTGGTGAATGTTGTGACACTATTATTATAATTTTTATTTAAATTTATTTATTTAATTACTCCACTGGGGATCAATAAAGGTGCATCTTATTTTATAGTTGTCTCTTTCTGTTATTATTTGTCTTGTATCCCCTACAAAAATATAGAAAGCAGACTGACTGCAAGTCTCTCACTTTATTTTGTACATATTTATTTATTTATTTATTTTTTTCTCAATGATGGGCTGTTATGAGTTAGATTTCAAGATGCAATATCTTGAATTTAGAGCGAACTTTGTTATGACTTAAAGCAAAAGAAAACAACAATTAAAGCACGATTCAATGTTAATGATGTTAACATTACAATGTAAACTTTCTGCACATTTGATGTAAATTAGATTATATAATATAATAAGCCAAATCCATGCTTGACAGTTGTGGGTTTAAAAAATATGCCAAAACAATTTTTCATCATGTGAGTAGTAGTAATTTAGTCAGCCCATAACGTTAATACAGAACAATATGCGTTTAGCAGTGATAACAACTATCGAGATTCTAAGTAAATGGAGACAAAACTTTATGTATTCACCGTAGCTTCATAACAAACTCTGGAATATAAAAACGCGTTATTAAAATCAGTTGAAAATGTAAACATTATTATGCTATTTATTCATCAAAATGCCAGGCCCCTATTTACTTTTATCCGTTTACAGGCAACTCTGGCCGTGTCCAAAATGGTGGTGATGTTTATGTATTGCAGCAACGAGCCTAAGCAGTCAATGCGGCATCTAAGTGTATATGTCACTGGTCCCTCCTAATAACCCTCCTCCAGGTTTCCTCGACATTGGCTATGTGAGCATTGAAGTTCCCCAGAAGAATCTGTCCCTGTGGTGAACGAATCATTGGCTCTTCTTGAAAATTTAAATTGTATATAAACGATACTATATTTCTATCAAAAAATAAAATATGAAGAAATAAAAAACATTCAATAAGCATCAATGTGTTAATCCGAATGGCGAACTTACGTGTGAACCTATTTAGCACAGGGGTGTTTTCCTCATCTGAACTGTCCTCTGTAGGCAAACAGAGATGGTACAAACAGGAAGGCGGCATGGACAGTGAAACATACAATTCGACACAAACTGATGTAAGCAGCCATTAGCAAAAATAACAAAATGATGTTAGACAGCTGCTAGCATGGACAGAGAATCACAGAATCAGAACACAGCAGGGAGAGCATGGTGAAAACTTTGACACAGAACATGCTTGGACCGTTTTTTCCCCTATACTACACAGAAGCACAACACAAGTGTTAGCAACATGCTGCCCATAAAGCAGTTTATTAACTTTACACATCCTGTGATCCTTTGTCTTGCATCTTAGTTTCCACTCTGTGACACTATACTATTCCTATAATTACACTGTAAAATCTTCTTCTTACATTTTATTATTTTCCATACTATGAGAGTATTCCCTTTGAATTTCAAACTATGCTCACTATTTCCATTCCCTTCTTAGCTATGTCTTGAATGGTAACTCCACCAATTTTCCACATTTAAGTGTGATTACATGTATGTCTTGGGGAGTATTACTGCATATGTGAAAGTAGTATAAAGAATTTTGTGACATTTAAACCAGAGGTCCCAAATCCAGATCACCGCAGAATATTCAGATTAGGTGATGGAAAAAAATAAAGGTGAGGAAAATATAACATTTGGACTAGGAAATCAATCAAAAATATTTTTTGAGAGAAGGCAAAGTTAAGTACTGGTCCAAGAAAGCATTTTAAAAAACAAACATGCAATTACTGAGCATTCACTGTGCTAAACAACTTTTTGGGGCTTTCAATGCAAGTTCACTTTTGGAATTTTAGGGGGATCGGGGGTTGAGACCAGAAAAACTGCAGTAGAAAACTGTTCTGGGCTGTTGCTTTACATGAAGCTTCTTTTAGTTGATTGAATATTATACAAAAAATCTAGTTGTAGTTATAGACACATGAGTCTGAATGTGTATCAGATGCTAAAACACTGCACAGTGGTTTATAATACTGTGAAACATAGCTATAACCTCTTCCATGGAGGTTATGTTTTCACCCATTTTTGTTTGATTGTCAGCAGGATTACACAAAAACTACTGGAAAACTACTACTAATTGATTTCCATTAAATTGTGATGAACAATGGGCCTTGGCACTGAATAGACCTCATTAACTTTTGACACAGATCAAGATAAAGGGATGGATCTTGGAATATTTTCTCACTTTCTTATAAGCAACATTATGTAATCATTGACATTTTATGTAATATGGCGCCCCAACAGTTTCTGATTGCAACACCACTGCCGTAAATACAAATCCAACGTCTGTGACAATTCGTCAGGCGTAATGTAGGTGCTTATTACAAACAAAAGTCATTAAATCATTCCCATTTTATGCGTTGAAAACTTGTATCTTGAAATAAACATGTATGTAGTAATACGATCCTACCCGCTCACTTAAGTTAAATAGTGCAGAAACAAGCGATGAGGGCAGATTGGCTATAACAGAGATGCTATTTACCCTATTACAAGACACTATATACTATCAAAATATTTTGAAACTTTAAAATGTAAAAATGTTTCATTATGTTGCTTTCACATTGCAGGATAGGGTGCATATCCTTGTAAATATCTCAGAGAATAATGCATGGATCATGATTAAAAAAAGGGATGGGCATATTTACAGTCATGGTCAAAATTTAACACACACTTGCAATGAACAGGTATATAATGGCAGTCTTGAGTTCCAATGATTTCTGTAACTAATTTTTCTGTGATGAAGTGTGGTTAAATAATTAATTTGTTATAGTTCTTTTGAAAAAATTATCAAATCAACTAGGTCAAAAATATACATGCAACAACTCAAATGACCAATTTTGCTGGTTTTGGAAAGTTGTGTCCATCAAATTTGATTTGTAGCATGGCCTAATAGGGCTTATTCGAAACACCCATTAGACTCTAAAGAGCACAGCATTGATCTGAAAGAGTGCATCATTGATTTGAACAAGTCAGGAAAGTCACTTCAAGTAATTTCAAAGCAGTTACAGGTCCCAAGATCAACTCAGCAAACAACTGTTTATAAGCATAAAATGATCAGAAAGTAAACAAAAACCTTCACCTGCTGCTGAGGGAAAATTGGTCAGGATGGTCAAGAGTCAACCAAAAACCAAACAATGAATTAAAAAAAGTTGTTGAATGGCCTTCCCAGTGTCCTAACTTGAACCCCATCAACAACTTTAAGAGGAAGTCTCTGCCAGTAGGTTTTAAAATTTAGTTGAACTTCACGGATTCTGTCATGAGGAGTGGTCAGAAATTCAGCAAGAGGACTAACAGATGCCTATGGACCTCATGTAACTTTGTAAATGTTTAAGGTGTATGCACATATTTAGCAAACAACAATTTATATTTGCATTATAAGTGATAAAAAATGGTTTGTTAAACATATTTGTGGTTTTCACAGTAAAAAATCTAACTTTTTCTACTCTGATTTTATGTTTTTTTTTTGTGATTTTAGGTCCATTGTGTTAATACAGTATGTAAAAATAAAAAAGTAACTGCACAGTCACATGTGAGGTTGTGCTAAAAAAATAACACCAAGTAAATAGTTTTTAAGGGGAAATATAATGGCAAAATCAAGAATAGTCAAAAACGGCCAATTATACCCTAGAATATCGGATTTCACAACAAACCTAAATATCCCAGATGTCCCACCTTCAACCACAGCCTCATTTGGCCAGCCATGAAAAAGCTGCTTAACCTCCCACTTTTCTATAGGAATACATTTTTCTTACGGGCACTGCACTAGTTGTGAATAAAAAAGGATACGCCAGCTTGCCTGTATGACAGTATTTTTTTGCTTATTGACCAAATTTAATTTGTGTTAGTCAATAAAGATATGAACCTTTTTTCACCTGGTCTTAAATAATAAAAAAAATATAGGACATATAATTAAGACTGATCAATAATTATCCATATCGACCGATACTAAACTTCACCATTGTAAAAGATTTTTCAGCCATATCACCCAGGCCTCAGACTCATAAAAAAATAATTATTGAAACAAACATCATGAATGTTTTTCGTTCCATCACAGGAAGAAAAATGAGAGTTGTAGAAATGATTGGAACTCAAGACTGCAACGATATACTTTACATGTGTATGTTTACTGTTAAGTGGTTGGTACTTATAAGTGAGTGCAATTTGTTGCAGATCCAAGTTTGTTAGTATGTTTTCATAGAGGGGTGTCTTTTCCAGTCATTATATGGTAACAAATAGGGACAGAAACCTGCAGTTACCACCAATGTGAAATTGAGGTCATGGGGACTTGTAAATGTACCACTGGTTTTCATCTCTCATTGAATCTACCAATTATTCTTCCACAACACAATGGAGTTATGATTTCATCTGCATTGTTTTGTTGTCCTACAGTTAGCTGTTACAGATCTGGTGAACTTAGATTAAAGTTAAGCAGTTATGGGTGGTTTCAAATTTAGAGTGATTGCAGGCTATCAAGTTTGGCATTGGTATTACAGCTTGACTGAATTAAAGGGGAGTGCTGGGCCTTGGCAGAAGAATGCACTCTACCAACTTTTATTCTTTGGTACTAAGAGATTGCCCAAGAAACAAAAAAAACAAAACTAATATTATAATTTACACCCTCAAATAGCCATTTAAAGGAACACAATATTTCCATGCCAGCAGTAAATTGGAATATTTAGTCAACAATGTAGTGATCTTTTCAGTTATCTAGGTCATGGAGATATAAATGTTTAATTTGAGGGCAACTGCAACAAATCATTGGTTGCAGTGTCCCTTAAATTAAAGATCATATTACTTTTCAGGTCTTGGCTTTTACATGCAACTTACAAACCAGAACAAAACTATTTCAAAACCTGACTGTGTACGGATTATCATGTTGCATTCGGGACTGATAATCTGTTACTTGTGTTGCATTGTGTATACTGTACAGTTTAGTAAGCCGTGTCAAGAATGGGGCAGTAGGTGCCTGCTCTGACTGTTTAAACACAATGGCTATAGTAGTTACCTTGCTCTGTGCTACAGTGCCACTGATGAAAGTTGCGTCCAATGAGAATGAAGCTCCTTGTAGTGCCTGGAGGCTGGCCCAGGTTCTGGACAACAGGTAATGGCACAAATATCTCTCCAGATGGGGGACAGCTAACAAGGTTTAAGAAACAGAGAAAACCATTATTATATCACTTAACTGCGCCACTAAGGTGTCATCCATCTTGAAAAATGGCCACCATCTTGAAATTTCAAGTAGCTTAGGGTGGCTTATTGTCAAGTGACCCACAGAGACTGCTCATGCCAATTTTCCTGCTTGTATCACCAAATAAACCATTATATCACTTAACTGCTCCACTAAGGTGTCGGCCATCTTGAAAAATGGCCGCCATCTTGAAATTTCAAGTAGCTGTCGGTGGCTCATTGTCAAGTGACCCACAGAGACTGCTCCTGCCAATTTTTATGCTTGTGTCGCCAAATAAACCATTATATCACTTAACTGCTCCATTAAGGTGTTGGCCATCTTGAAAAATGGCCGCCATCTTGAAATTTCAAGTAGCTGTCGGTGGCTCACTGACAAGTGACCCAAAGAGACTGCTCATGCCAAATTTCATTCTTGTATCACCAAATAAACCATTATATCACTTAACTGCCCCACTAAGGTGTCGGCCATCTTGAAAAATGACCGTCTTGAAATTTCAAATGTCTCTGACAATTTTCTTGTCAAGGAACCCATGGAGACTGCTCATGCCAATTTATACGTTTGTATCACAAACTGAAAGATCGTAGCACTTATCTGCTCCACTATGAGGCATAAATGCCTTCTGACTATGCAGAAAAAAAAACTGCAGTGGTTGGTCAGTTTAGGGTTTAGCTTCATGAATGTCTGTAGATGCAAAAATCTGTCTCTTAACTCCCGCCGTGGCACAATCATCTGTCCCATCAACAACTCTGTTTGAGTTTCATATGAGAAAATAGACTGACACTTTATTGAGTAGGAAGAGGAGCAGTGCTGTGCACGGAAAAGGTCACACAACCACACTTTGACACACAGATTGATACTGTAAAATAGTATGGCATGAAGTAGCCATTCTAAATCCTGAGATGCTGTCTAAAAAGGACGATGGAGGATAAAAATTAAATCCTCTTTCCTCTATTGAGTTTATAACTACAGTTGTTAGTTTTGCCGATTAAATGTGTAACGATATTTTCTGTAGTGACAGTGAATGTAAACATTTAAAACGACTGAAAGCAGTCTCTTTTAATCGTAAAATCAGAGTGTACTCCCTGTTGTAAACCCACCTGTATAGGCACATCTTACTGTCCAGAATAATGCACTCTTTTAATAGTAGAAAAAATACCGAGCCTTTGACTTTAGACCGGCTTTTTGTTGGTCTATGGCGCTTTTGCTTTCTGCTGCCTCTAGGTAGCAATCTGCCATCAGTATGCCTGATCACACCTCACTTTGAGACCAACATGTCAGTTGAAGAGTAAGAGATTGAATAACTTGAATTATCAGTTGAAATTTCATTTGATTTTTAAGTACTTGTTCGAGTCACCTGCCCCTCAAGTTGTTAGCTAACTAGCTAACATGAGGGCAGTACAGTATGCTAGATGGATGCTGTAGATGTTTTTTTTTCCACAAACTGGGACTACCAAGACTGTTGATCCCTGATGATAAGAAACACAGAAACAGAAACACGTGCTACCACCAGCGTTATACTACTGGCTGCCAAACATTGGCAGAACCTGGAACCTGTCCCCCATCATAATTGTCAGAATTATTACATTGAGATGAAGTAAACAAACATTGTAAAATTATTAATTCACAATCATAATGTTTTAAAGGAAAATAGATACTTTTATTATGCACCTTTCTACAAGTTGTGTAAATAGATTATTCAAAAAAAAAATTGTCTTTATGAAATAGTTATCAGTATGTCCTTGTGCCTGAGATAGCTCAAGTATTTGCACTGTGAAGGTGATCAAAATGAATTTCCAGTAATTACATAGGCAGCAAAAAAAACTCACCTTCTCTTCTCAAACGCCTTCACTGTTGTATCACTGGCCAGAAAAGTGACCAAATGTACAATCTCTGACAGGATGGACGGCAGAAGGAAATGCGAAGCAATTTCAGCTGTGCACTGCTGAATGGAGGGGCAGCCTGTTTACCGGCAGCCAGGTCAGAACGAAACAGGTAGAGAGTGAGAGGTACTTCAGCTCACAGAATATATAACCTTTCATCTTCTTTTTTATCAAATGCACAAATTATTGGAGAATTAAATAATACTTACCAAGTTTAGCCATGAAAGTGATCCATGGCTCGCAAGTAACCTGGTAGACTGGGTGAAGAGTGCCCACATCTCCCTCCTCTAACTGAGATACCTGCCTCCTACACCGCAATAAAAACCCCAGTGCAGTGCATTATGACATTTTTACAGGTCCTGTAAGCAGTGTTGGGAATAACGAGGTTACAATAAAAGGCATTGCTTATGGCATAACTTTTTTTCAGTAATGGGTAATTTAACTAATTACTATTTCCATTGTTACAAAGCCGTCACCGTTACCGACTATTAAATGTGGCGTGTTACAAACCGAAGCTGCTCATTGAAGCTGTTGTCATCCAACTCGACTCTCAGCCACCGGAGCTGCAGAACTGTTTTATTCTATTATTATTTTTAGCTTGGCGAGAGAGGAAGGAGGGGCGCGACAACCGCGTAAGGGATGGCGATTGGCTCTCTAAGGTAGAGTGAGAGTTCGTAAGCCAATAAGAGGCAGTGTTCAGTTTACGCACAAACCACACACGCACACAGCAGCCTCACACACACAAACTAGCAGAGGTGAGCTGCAGCAATGGCGAGTCAGGAGGTAAAGTTAACGTTTTCAAAGTGGAAGTACAGACACTACTTTAATCTCTTTTGTCTACGTCCGTTGTAAGCAACTCTAATCTAATGAATCACCTCTCAGCAGCACATGTTTCTACAACACTAGTGGCCAAAAACACCGTTGTTGACACTGTTGATGATGACAGCAGGCCAGGTGTGGCTAACGTGAGCTCCGCTAACAAAGAAGGACACGGAGCTGTCCGAGCAGCTAAAGCTGGATTTTTTTGCTCCAGCTTCACAAAAACTTGACACAGACTGAACTGAGTGCAATGATAGGCAGGTATCTTGTTGAGAACATGTGCCTGTTATCAACAGCTGACTCAGACTCCTTCAGAGCCCTCATTGGTAAAATACCGGAGGGAACAGGTGCCGGTCCACCATGCAGGAAGACATTTTCTAAATACATGGATGCCGAGTATGCTAAAATGAATGCCGAGCTCAAAAGGGGGAATAAATAAAAGTAACGCAATAGTTACTTTTCCTAGTAACTAGTTACTTTTATAGTGGAGTAATTCCGTTATTAACTCAGTTACTTTTTGGAAGAAGTAACTAGTAACTATAACTAATTACTTTTTTAAAGTAACGTGCCCAACACTGCCTGTAGGACTAAAGGATAACAGCTTGTGATTTAAAGGCCTGTTGCTCGCTATCAATAACATAGCAATTTCTTGGTCAGCTGCTGAGAATTTTGTTATTCACAATTCTAAGTCAAGAGATGAATGGCAGTTCTACCCCATTATACTGTAACAGTAGCCGTTTTTAGACAGGGCACCAAGCCGCCAATTTGCCCGTCCTTTTGGCGGCTCGGTCCGCGGTTTTAGACAGAGGCCGGCAAATTGGGGGTCTGTTTTGGTCCGCCAATTTTCCGCCTCGGAGGGTACACTTATTTCTGCCTCGCCTGCTATATAAAAACAAGGCGGCCATGTGCCAGCCTCTGCGTGAGGTGGGCGGAGGTGTCAATGACCTGCACTGTTGTGCGACCCACAGTCGGGGAGTTTTAAAACCAAGAAACAGCTGATGACAGCAGTCAGTCCATCACTTCATCCGCGGACATGAAGATGAACAACTGGACAGCCGCTGAGATCCAGGAGATGCTAGCGTCTCCTTGGTCTCTGTAGCTGTTTGGTTGTGTTGTTGTGTCGGCAAGTTAAGACCGGTCGCTACTTTCAAATTAAAAGCCCCACATTAAGAACCCAGTTCTAAACTCCAATGGGGTGCAATGTAAAGCTCTTATTTTGAAGTCATATTTGTTGTCATTGTTCACAGCCCAACTTCGAGCCTCACTTCACATCACATGTTTATGCCTACCTCAGAGGCGGCTTGTGGAGAAGGAGGAATATTACACCTCCGTTTTAGAAAGACAGGCCGGCACATTGCCGTCCTTACCTTGGAGCAAATGTGCCGCCTTTTCTATCTAAAAAGGGCTAGTAATGCTTTGCATAATAATACTGTGCTGCGCATGTGGACATGCCTAAGTATTCTCATATTAGCATTTGTATACTGTATAACCGTTGCATATGCACAAAACAGGTTCTGAAAGAGGCGTAAGCCACCTCCAACACAGAGGTTATGATCTATAAAAACAAACTGACGATAGAATGTGTGTACCTGTTGGGCCATATATACAAACATTTTAGGGACAGGGGAAAATGACGACGCCAGTGGCGAAGTGGTGAATTGAAGCCTGATTGAAGATGCCTCTCATACATTGGATTTTACTTTATATCACACCTAATTATACATCCAGCTTATCATAAAGATTCATACCAGCAGTGTTATTTGTTGCACTTGCGGCAAGTCATAACTATCCCATGCACACCTTTCAAATGTAAAAGATTTAAGCCAACTCAAATCTCAAACCCAAGCCAGTTCAATATTTCATTGGAGCTATCTCACCATCCCTGGAGTGCAGAGGAGGGGGCTGAACTGTACTATAGCCTTTTGACATGTTAATATAAAAATTGGTTTGGTTTTGATTTGTGCCACTTGTAACATACTTGCAAATTCAATCATTAAAATGTTTGACGTTGGTCGCTTTAGATGCAGAATTGCAGAGATCCTTTTTACAAGACTTTAATTTTCAAAAAAAGGGTGACATTATATTCATTTTACTTAAAACTTTTCTGCCATAGTATTCAATCAGTGCAGTGACGTAACTTGTATAGTTGGAGTTACAGTATATCTCACCTCTGAGCCTGCTCAAGCTCCACAGCCATAGCTTTCTCCTGGCTCCACTGCTGCTTTATATTCTCCGTCTTGTGTCTTCGTCGTGCTGCTCGGCCCTCTTCTCCTTTTTCTTGCACTATGTCATCAGTTGTCTTTGGGCTCCCAAGCTCTGATGTCTCTGACTTACTCTGCAAGGATAAAAAGGATACAGACATATATACACTGCTCAAAATAATTAAAGGAATACTTTGAAAACACATCAGATCTCAATGTGAAAACGAATTATGCTGGATATTGTTATGACAACAGCGGCGCGTCCAGACGCAGCGGCTTAGAGCTCCCTGTTATTTTGCATCTTTTTTGTGTTTTATATGTAATTTGTTTGTTCTTCTGGCACACACATGCCACAGCGGCCCATCTACAGTCGCCAAGACCTGATAAGAATTGGCTTTCAGGCAAAAATAGAAATCACGGGTGCCTTCGCACGGACCCACGGCATCCCACTGGAGATAGCGAGACCACCGGGCACCCCATGGATTGTTAATCTGGTCCAGCAAGCACTGGAGGCGGTGCAGGGAGAGGAGGCAGAAACGAGGATGCCGAGCAGGACTACTAAATCAGCTTAGGAACCAACCACACAGACCTCCGCTACCATCTATCTTCCTCACAAACGCAAGATCCCTTGCGAACAAGATAGATGAGCTGCAGTCACAGATCGCCTACAACTGCCACATCCGTGACTGTTGTCTTTTGATTGTCAGCGAATCCTGGCTGCGCCCGCATATCCCCAATGCTACTGTGGAGCTTGCAGGACGCACCTTTCACCGCTGCAACTGGACTGAAGCCTCTGGTAAGAGCATGGGAGTGGGAGGGGGACTCTGTGTTTATGTGCTTGCGGACTGGTGCCCGGACAGCAGAGTGATAGACACCCACTGCTCACCGGACTTAGAGGCCATGTCTGTTCAGTGCCGACCCTTCTACCTGCCACGGGAGCTAACGGTTGCCATAGTAACTGTTGTTTACATCCCTCCCCATGCTAACGTTAGCACAGCACTCGGCCAGCTTGAGCTCATGGTATGTAAACAACAGAGGGCTTATGGCGTTATATTTGTGTCAAATGTCGCGCAAGCGAAAACACATCTGCACGCGCGCAGATCTCTCTCTCGCGTAAACTTTTCCGTGTCACGTGCGCAGATTTCAACTGCCGCGCGCACTAGTTTGATCTTCGCGCACATATTCAGTAACAGAGTGAAGCAGAGGCAGGTGCGCGTGAGTAAAAAGCTACAACCACACACACAACAAGGCTGTGCAGCTGCTTTGTGCGCGCTCTCTCTCTCCTCTGTGCTCGCTCGCGGTGGAGTTCTGCTCGCTTGAAGCAAAGACTTTTGACATTTTGGGGGCGGAGACCAAGGCTGACCCCGGCCCTCTTATGATTGGTCATTTTCCAGCCCCCCCACGTGGGTAGAGAGCCTCAAGAGAGAGCGTGGCGCCACCTCCATTCACTGCATTGAGTTTTTTCACAGCAATGGTGGATCATGGAGCCCCTCAAAAGTCTCGGAAGTTAGCACAAGCTAACCGCCGCTCAATGTAATTCCTATGGAGCACACGGCCGGAGCAACACTTGTTCAAGGTAAAATGTTTAAAGAATGACAACTTCATGTCAGTAGTGCAATGGAATTAAATTGAGTATTAAGTATGTTGGCGGATTCTTCCCGTCTAGATTAGAAGATTTAGAGAATATTAACAGCTAAAAGTTTAGGCTAGCACACTGGATAACGATAGCAACACATGCAACAGGCTGATAAATGTCAATTCTGTTCTCTAAATACAACTTAATCCAATGCTGTCAATTTATGCTAGTAGCGAGGTTAATGTACAGGCAGTGTGATTCTAGTTAAACATCAATTTAATATCACTGAGGCTGCGAAATGATGGGTGAAGCTTATGATATGAGGATACACTGATTACACTGATTATGAACTGCAAGCTCATAATGTCTCTCACCAACGCATTGTACTGACTTTTTATATATTGCTAGCTAGAAAGAGAGCTATT
Organism: Sparus aurata; assembly: GCF_900880675.1. NCBI lineage: Eukaryota > Metazoa > Chordata > Actinopteri > Spariformes > Sparidae > Sparus > Sparus aurata. The sequence continues at coordinate 32,720,509 of NC_044197.1, forward strand.
TTGTGAAATATTGCAGCCCATACACTTATACAATAGCCTACTATATCAGGGCTGTCAGTTTTTATTTGATATTCGAATATAGGTGCAGTGATGCCACTTCACAACTTTATCTTGCATGATGCAGGCCAAGAGTGCTGAGTAGACAATAGGGAGACTGAAAACATAATGAATGTGATGTTTTTCAAGCAGTCGTACTAAACAAATGTCCCTAACAGGTGATATCATCTTGCGTATATTTGGGGACCTACAGTAGGAGCACTTTGTTGTAGGGGTGTGCCAAAATATCGATACTAGGATATATCGTGATATTTCGTCTTGAGGTACGTTATCGATACACTGGTGCCAAATATAGATATTTAAAAATGTAAAAAAAAATAATAATAATAATATATATATATTTTTTTTTTTGGCCCACCACCCCACCACCCCTCTTCGGAGGACAGCTTTATCTTTATTCAAACATAGGTATACAACCAAATAAAATTCAAAAAAATTGTTTAAGTAGCTCTGAAACCCACACATATAGATATTTAATGACACTGTGCAATATACTCTTTGTTTACTTGGCTGTCATTCATGTGAAATTGATAGTCAATGTTTTGTAATTCCTGTGAAATGGATTCAGTGCAGTCAATAAATTCTGAATTTCTTCAGTGACACAGATATCGTGATGTATGGTGGATGAAATTCCTTGCAATATATCGATTATCGCAGAATCGCTGTATCGTGATATTATCGTTATCGTGGGCAAAATATCCTGATAGTATCGTATCGCGAGGTACCTGGTGATACCCAGCCCTACTTTGTTGTGGAGCATAAGTGATGCTGCAGGCCAGGAGTACTGAGTGGACCACAGTGAGACTGAAAACATAGTAAGGTGGGTAAGGCATAATAAATCATACTAAATGGGTAATACCTTGCAATATAATTAAAGTATAATACTACACATAACCATTGCTATTAGTCATATTTTTTAATACACCTGTGTAACATCATACAGTGCAGTACAAAGGCTGTGCCATAAATTCTACTTTTTTAAATCTTATACATGTTCAGTTTTTGTTGACATTATCAGAAAGCTGTTCATTCTACTTTGTTATTTGTTGAGGTCATAGGGTGGGTGGTGGTGCTGTGCTGGACTGCATTATCTCAACAATTGTTGCTTATATTTTGCCTTCAAGTATTGTAATGAAGAGGGCAAAATATCAGGAACACTGATGAATATAATGCAGCGCAGCACAGCAGCATCCACTATGACTCCTGTAATAAAAAGCAACCAGAATGATCATCTTTTTGACAATGTCAGCTAAAAATAGAAATGTATAAGTTTTATAAATGTAAGAATGTATGTCAGAGCAGTTGAACTGGATTATCTTAGATTGCACAAGTGCGCCTAATGACATTGGTGATGAGTCTATGTATATTAGTAACTGTAATGAATATATGGTTATTTAATAATTTAAGTTATCATACGGCATTGATGCTGCATGCTGCACATCAGGAGACATGAAGAGTAAGGACCAAAGATCTTATAGCTCAGGAGTGATGATGACGAGATGTTACATGTCTCTTGGTAATGGTTGTAGTCTTCTGGTAGTTGGTGGAGGGGCAGTGATGTTGGCTTTATCCTGACACACTTTCAGCTGTTCTGGGATTGCTTGATGTTGAACCTAGGCCACTGTTCACCTTCACCTTCGCCACCTTCTTGGATTGGCTCATGCTTCCAAGATGGCCGTCTTTTTAAGTTTTGTTTTTTTCCTCATTTTGTATTTTTCTTGCTTCAATCTGCAACCACAGCCTGATAAATCTCCTGATGATTTTTTCTTTTACTCCACAGCATGATGGAAACCTGCTGGAGAGTGCAAGAGCTTCACCCTCTGCGTTCGGAAGCTCCATGAGGGAGGAACCAGTCTTTGTCCTAAACAGTTCCTCGATGTGGTGAATGATATCAAAGGCTTCTTGGGAGGGGTGGCAAATTGCAACTTCCCTTGCTGTTTGCATTGTTTTTCCTGTTCTGTGTTCTATTTTTAATTAAAGAATTCTTAAAGTTCCAATTGGTGTGGTATTTAAGTGTGCAAAAGTACAAATGCATTGTTTGAATATTACCTCCAATATTTTTTTGTTAATAAAATCTTTGTAGGTGGGTGTATTGCTCCTTCTGACTTCAGCCAGCCATGCTTTTCTCCTGTCTCTGTCTTGTCTACATGTGCACGCCTTTCTCTGAGCGATCAGAGCATCCCCATGCAGCACAGCACACCTGGTGAAGACTGTATTCAAGGACAGTATACCAGAAAGGACACAAACAGCTTGACCTGCTGATCTGTTTCAAGGTTTCCTCTACATGCAATTGATTGTGGCGCACCGCCACGGCAAAATAAACGTGGAGGGAGAGTAAAGGGTGAAAGAAAGGTACCTAAGCTTGGTTATATATTTTTATAGGCCTATATATACAGTTTTGTTCAAACCAGTGAAACGACCCTAATGTATAGATGGATTAGGCTACATAAAAAATCCTGATAAATGTGTTATTGATTGGTTAATACAGGATATGCATTATTTCTATCATTATTTCAGAGAGATTCTTATTTTAATTTTATTTTTGTACCATTGACACTTGTTAAAGAGAGATTACTTTAGGCCTAATAAAGCATGTTGAGTCTTTGGTTATACAGTAGAGAGAGATATTATTTTGTTGTAGATTAATTTTAACTGTAAAACTTAATTTTCTATTGATAGAGGAAACCCGTTACGTACTCAGATACACGTTTTGAACAGCACGACATAACGTTAGCTTAGGTAATGCCCAGGTAATTTTCTGCCATGACTCTTCTCTGGTTACATTTTCAGATGAGTATATTAAACTATTTTCAAAAGAAGAGAAAGGTTCCAGAGGAAGAGAGTCAGGTAACCTTACATAAAGGAGAGGCTCAATGTTCTTGACTTATTGTCGTGATGTTATTCCCTCAAGTCAATAGAAATGATAATGATGTGTACCATGATAAGTGTAATATTTAAATATTCCTAACATTACCTGTGTGGTATTGGTGATGTGAATGAATTTAACACTTCCCAATATTATATTCAGATAAGAGCACAGGCAGAAGTAGTGCAGGAGGTGAGTGGAGGAGAGAAAAGAGGAGAGGCAGAGAAGGAGGTTGAGGTATTCAGTATAGACTAGTTTAGTTATTTAACTTATATCTTTAATTTGTTGTTGTTGTGTTTGTTGTTTTGGCCTAGTGATACTGCAAGATCCTATTTGCAATTATTATTTTCAAGCCATGTACCGGAAACCCTATAGTAAATACTGTATTTAGAAAAACATTCAGTTTGAAATAGTCATAATTTCACATTTCAAAATTCATGTTGCCGTCGTCGTCGTCGTCACCACCCCTCTTCCACTCGGGCAGACCTCCCCCACGGTTTAAAAAAATCCTGGAGGAAACCCTGTGTTTGACTTCTTTAGATACTGTTTTTAAGGAATTCATTGTGGTATTAAGTGCATTGGGAAAAACAAGACAGTGTGTGATTTATTATGCACCAATGAGTAAGTTTAGGATAAGTAAGAATTGTTCACAAATAGTGATAGTATTTACTTGCAATGAATTCAAATCCAAATTAATTTTTTCTTGCCATGGATTTCCTATTAGAACACAGTTATCAACATCTGATATCATCATCATATTATCATCATCATCATAATGCTGTTGTGAGTCAAGACTTATTGTGCAGTCAATTGGCAAATCATTGTCAGTCACCTGTTAGTCTGCCTCCCTCAAGTCTGAAAGTTAAAAAAGAATGACTGTACAGGTTTAGTAACGTTCAGAGTTCAAAGCAATTAACATAAGTGCATATATATTGATAAGAATAGTTAACAAATGGTGATAGAATTCCATTTATTTGCAATGAATTCAAATCAAAATTTAATTTATTTGCCATGGCTTTCTAATTAGAACACAGTTGTCATTATAATGCTGCTGGGAGTCCAGATTTGTCAGTCACCTGTTAATCTGCCACTGAGCTTCCTGTCTGTGACGGAAGCTGTCATTAGCAGGAAACTGAAAAGGCATCCAAGTGGGGGGGCTGGAAAATGACCAATCATAAGAGGGCCGGGGTCAGCCTTGGTCTCCGCACCCAAAATGTCAAAAGTCTGCATCGAGCGAGCAGAACTTCACCGCGAGCGATCACAGAGGAGAGAGAGAGCGCGCACAAAGCAGCTGCACAGCCTTGTTGTGCGTGTGGTTGTTGCTTTTTACTCGCGCGCACCTGCCTCTGCTTCACTCTGTTACTGATGTGATACTATGTGCGCGAAGATCAAACTAGTGCGCGCGGCAGTTGAAATCTGCACGTGTGACACGGAATAGTTTATGCGAGAGAGAGATCTGCGCGCGTGCAGATGTGTTTTCGCTCGCGCGACTTTTGACACAAATATAATGCCATAAGGGCTCATCCGCATGGCGTGCACATCATTGCTGGGGACTCTAACAAAGCATGCCTCAAGACTGTTCTCCCAAAATTTCACCAGCACGTCAAGTGTGCAACCAGGGCAGAAAACACACTTGATCATGTTTATTCTAACATCAAGCATGACCACAGAGCAACCCCCCTCCCCCACCTCGGACAATCAGACCACCCTCTGATTGACTCTCTCTGCTCCTCTTCCCTGCCTACACCCCCTCAGAAGGCAAACAAAACCAGCAATCCAGACCATCAAAGCCTGGCCTGAAAATGCTCTCAACCAGCTGCAGGACTGCTTTGCCTGCACAGACTGGAGCATTTTGGAAGATCAGGACCTGGACACACACACCGAGTCTGTCCTCTTCTACATCAGGTGCTGTGTAGATAACGTCACCGAGGATAGACGCATCCGGATCTTTCCAAACAGAAAGCCCTGGATGACAAAGGAAGTCCAGACCCTGATCAGAGCTCGTAACTCGGCCTTCAGGACGGGAGACAGAGCTCTCTACAGCACTACCAGAGCTGACCTGAGGAGGGGCATCAAACAGGCCAAGGTCTCCTACAAGAACAAAATAGAAGGATACCTGATGGACAATAACCCGCGTCAGATGTGGAGGGGCATCCAGGCCCTAACCAACAACAAAGGCAACCCCCCTCCCACATCCTCCAACAGCAGCAGCACACTGGCAGAGGAGCTAAACAGCTTCTTTGCCCGGTTTGAGACCACCACCACACACCTGCAGTCACTGCCTCCCCCTGGTTCCAGCACCCCACCTCTCTCTCTCCAGGAGCACGAGGTGAGAAAAAACTTAAGAGCAGTGAACCCCAGGAAAGCTGCTGGTCCTGACGGTATCCCAGGGGCGGTGATTAAAGCATGTGCAGACCAACTGGCAGGGATCCTCACCAAAATCTTCAACCTCTCCCTGACACATGCCACCGTCCCCACATGTCTGAAGGCCTCTATCATCGTCCCCATCCCCAAAAAACCTGCCATAGACAGCCTGAATGATTACAGACCTATCGCTCTGACGTCTGTAATCATGAAGTGCTTGGAGCGATCAGTTTCCCAGCACATCAGAGACTGTCTCCCTCCCTCCCTCGACCCCCACCAGTTTGCCTACAGGGCAAACCGTTCTACAGAGGACGCCATCGCCCTCACACTCCATACAGCGCTGAGCCACCTGGAGAACAAGAAGAGCTATGTGAGGATGCTCTTCGTGGACTACAGCTCAGCATTTAACACCATAATTCCAGACATTCTCATCACCAAACTGCTGGAACTACAGATCCCCCTCCCCACCTGCAATTGGATTAGAAACTTCCTGTCAAGTCGCCCACAGTCTGTGAGACTCGGCCCCCACCACTCCACTGCACTCACACTCAGCACTGGTTCCCCTCAAGGCTGCGTTCTGAGCCCTCTTCTGTACGCCCTGTACACCTACGACTGCTCTCCAACTCACCCAACCAACCGCATTATTAAATATGCTGTTGACACCACAGTGGTTGGACTCATCCGAGGCGAGGACGAGACAGCGTACAGGGCAGAGGTGGAGGAACTGTCACTATGGTGCTCAGACAACAACCTGACCCTGAATATCCAAAAGACAAAATAACTCATCATGGACTTCAGGAAGAACAGACATGACCACACCCCCCTCCTCAAAAATGGAGAACAGGTGGAGACTGTCACCACCTTCAGGTTTCTGGGCACCTACATCTCTGCAGACCACTCCTGGACCTACAACATCAGGGCCCTGGTTAAGAAGGCTCAGCAGCGACTACACTTCCTGCGTGTCCTCAGGAAAAACAAACTGGACACAAAGCTGCTGCTGGCCTTCTATCACTCCTCTGTGGAGAGCATACTGATGTACTGTCTGGGTGTGTGGTACGCAGGCTCAACAGCCGAGGACAGGAAGGCGGTGCAGAGGGTCATAAACACTGCCCAAAAGATCATCAGCTGCCCTCTGACCAGCCTGGAACACATCACCACATCCTGCTGTCTCAGGAGAACCAAGGCCATCACAGGAGACCCCTCACACCCTGCCTACCCCCTGTTTGATCTGTTGCTCTCTGGGAGACGCTACAGGTCAACCAGATCCCACACCAGCAGGCTGACAGACAGCTTCTTCCCCTGGGCCATACCAACTACAAATATGAACGGATACACTCACAAACCCCCCCCCCCCGACAAAAACAAACCCAATCTACCTCCTCCTACCTCCCTTTATCACCTTAAAGGGCTATATATATATAATTCATTTATATTTACATTACTATTTGTTCTATGTGTTGCTTTTTTTTTATTTGTTGCTGCGGGAGCACCCTTAATTTCATTGTACTCTCCTGTACAATGACAATAAAGACTATTCTATTCTATTCTATTCTATTCTATTCTATTATATTATATTCTACTCTATATCTATATCTATATCAGATATGGACAGGGCAATGTCTTCGGAACGAAAGGATGCCACATCCTTTAATGGAAATAAAAGTTTTCAGCCTACAGAGGGCTTAATTGGTGTGGTGATGTGGTAGACTAGTCCATTTTGTCAAAATGTAATTTCTGCAACTCAAAATGCCTCTCAATATCTTGTGTGGCCCCCACGTGCTTGTATGCATGCTCCTAATTAGACGACTGATGGTGTCTTGTGAGATGTCCTCCCAGATCTGTGTAAGTGCATCCCTGAGCTCCAGTAAAGTCTGAGGAGTGACCTGGCGGCGCCTGATGGACCGAAACATAATGTCCCAGAGGTGTTCGGGTTTAAGTCAGGTGATCGTGAGGGCCATTCAATTGTATCAATTCCTATATCCTCCAGGTTCTGCCTGCATACTTTTGCCACATGAGGCCGGGCACTGTCGTGCATCAGGAAGAACCCAGGACCTACTGCACCAGTATAGGGTCTGACAATGGGTTCAAGGATTTCATCCTGATACCTAATGGCAGTCAGACTGCCATTTTCTAGCCAGTAGAGGTCTGTGTGTCCCTCCATGGATATGCCTCCCTGGACCATCACTGACCCACCACCAAACCTGTCATGCTGAACGATGTTGCAGACAGCATAGTGTTCTCCTTGTCTTCTCCAGACTCTTTCATGTCCATCGCAGGTGCTCAGGGAGAACCTGCTCTCATCTGTGAAAAGTACAGGGCACCAGTGGCGGACTTGCCAATTCTAGTGTTCTCTAGCAAATGCCAATCGAGCTCCACGGTGCTGGGCGGTGAGCGCAGGGCCCACTACAGGACGTCCGACCTCAGGCAACCCTCATGAAGTCTGTTTCTGATTGTTTGGGCAGAGACATTCACACCAGTGGCCTGCTGGAGGTCATTCTGTAGGGCACGGGCAGTGCTCAACCTGTTCCTCCTTGCACAAAGGAGCAGATATCGGTCCTGCTGATGGGCTGAGGACCTTCTACGGCCCAGTCCAGCTCTTCTAGAGTAACTGCCTGTCTCCTGAAATCTCCTCCATGTTCTGGACATTGTGCTGGGAGACACATTAAATCTCCTTGCTACGGCACGTGTGGATGTGCCACGGCAGTATCCCTTGATAATAGAGTGAGCTATGAGTGACAGAAAATCACTTAACAGACAAATCCTATTTGTGCTGGCTCCCTGGCTCATTTATATAGCCTATTAAATCCCTAGGTGCTACAAGTGACACAGCCAATGATTTAAACAGGTGTGGAGTTCTTTTGCACCGCTGCCATGGTAATAGTGGAGCGGATAAAAGCAGAATTTGAGTGGAATTGTGCAAATTATGATACAAGCATGAAATTTGGTGTATTTGTTCTCCAAAGGCTTCTGATCAAATTTGTCCAATTGGACATTTGAAAATCCAAGATGGCTGCCAAATTAGCCTCCAAAATCGCCTCTTTCATATTAGTGTGTGTAGTTTTTCGATTTGTTTGATCCTGCTGTTCATTCCTATGTAAGTATTGTGAGTTGGATTTTGTGACTTTAAATAGGGTCGAACACCAAAAAATTATTTTGTAAAACATTAATACGAGGATTTTTGCCCAATAAATAAATACATTCAACTCATGATGTCCATCCAATGTTTAAATAAAATCTTAAATTAGGCTACATAGAAACAAGTTTGGCAAACAATCATTCAAAGTTGTTGTTCTTTTAAGCATTTCATGAAGTAATTCTTGATAGTTGACAGTAGTTGATAGTTGACTAGACAGTAGCTTATATAAAGAATACTGGCAGATATATTGATGTTAAAATACATTCTCTTCTTTCTAACATTTGCACCAGCACTGGCCGCAAAAATTGATCAGGTTATATTTAAATAGGCTATATTTTTTCATTCAAATAAATGACACAATAATTCTTGATTAACCCACAACCCTGTTACAATTGTCCAGGAGTATTACTATCAGTATGTAGCCAGTGTTTTGGCAACACAAGGCAGAGTTCCATAACAAAAGACTTCCAACCTTTGGAGGAACTGACCAGTATGTCCCAGAAGCTCCGGCGGGTGCTCTTGCTGGTGGGTGTTGTGGACTCTGGTGTACTGGTCCCTGTCATTGGGGTGTTCCCAACAGCTTGGGTTAAGCTAATGGGCGAAGGGCTGGTTTTAAAGACCCGCGAGCCACTGCGCTGCCTGGGGCAGTCCTTCAATTCTTTCACCTCAGGCAAAGGAATCCACAGTCCTGAAGAGACAGAAAGCAAGAACCAAAAACAAGAACATGCATTTACATCTAAGTGGAGTGATGTGTGTGATGTGTCTCTCTGAGTCTTTTTAAGTCAGTTTGAGCTAGAGTTCCACTGCCCAACAAGGCAGGTGGGGCTGGGAGATTAATTGAATTTCAATTTGGATTTCAATTTCAATTTTGGCTTCCCTCGATCATATAAACAAGAATAATCGTAATAAAACAATCATTCTGCCGCACGTCGTGTCTTGTGTGGTAAATGCAGCGAACCCTTCCAAATCCACCTGTGCACTCCGCTCCACCCCCACCCGAAAATGTACACTTTCAGCGACGTCGGTGCGTATTGCCAGTGTGTGTTTTGAAAAAACGTGTAGAAGAAGATGGCAGAAAGGCAGCCTTTGGTCAGGAAGAAAGGTAAAGCGAAATCTGTGGTGTTGAAACACTTCAGTTTTGAGAGTCTGACTCAGAACAAACGAAGATATTGTGCAAGATATGTCACACGACCGTGTCTGCACCTCAAGGGAACAAGACCAATTTAATGGACCGCACCGTGACACCAACCATGTTTGACTTAGGCAAAAGCTTTTGATAACTTTTCATGTTCAAGGTCTGAGGATGATACTGAGTGAATTGGAAGGATGTGGTGTTCAATCTACGAGGCACAGAAACGGTGGCAGTTTATAGTTGGATCCATTCACTGCAATGTATTGTTGTCGTGCGGTCATTTCTGAGGTTGACAAAACTAAATTAGCCGTAAATCAGCGGTCTGCTAACTTGATCTCTCAAGAGGGAGTCTGACACAGTTTCACAGTGATTTAGACCACGGATTAAACTTACACCAGAATATCCCTTTAAGGGGCAGGACAATATTCATAATTTCAAAAAAAAATAGGCATCTGAACAACTTTCCAAACTAGAAACAGAAATAAAAGACCTAGAGAGGGAATGTGCAGATAGAGGAGACCAGAGTTCATTGGCTTATCTAAGTAAGGCAAAATCTGAATTTAATACTATCATGCAGAGCAAAGCAGAATTTTCATCGTTTAGGTGTAGGCAAAATATTATGAACAGGGTAAACGGTCAAGGAAATTATTGGCTCAAAGGGTGAAACAACAGCATGCTTAAACTTTGATCTCGGCAATACAGAATGAGAAAGGGGAAATTGTAGCTGGTGCTATGAAAATAAATAATGCTTTCCAATTATTTTATCAAAAATTACACACATCACAGGGACTGCCCCAGTGATGCTACTGAAGACGAGCCGGTGGTTGAGCACTCTCCGGCAGTCTCGCTCTCAGGTTGACCTTCTGGGGCTGGAGGATGGTGGCTGGTGCAGTAAAGTTTTTGCCTTACTCGTGCACTTCAGGCGATTATGTTTTATTTGATCTAATGTTGTCACTTTACAATCATCCAGCGTAGTGTTATGTTTGTTAAATGCGATGCAGTTCATAAATAAATTCATAAGTTCATAAATGGCGACGATTTTTATAGCGTCAGGATTATTTTTATATAGATTTATGTTTACCATAAAGCTGGAAAACACAACAATCTTTTTTTTTTTTCTCTTCGTGTGTGTCTCTGCAGTAATTGGCACCGAGTTGCTGATTTGAGTTGATTGTGTGCTTATTTGGTTGAACATTTGGGATGTTGTTGGGCTAAGGTTCTGTATAGCCCTAGGTTTTTCTCCTGGTTGAGGACTATTTTGTTCATTGGGGAAGGGAGGGGGTTGGGGGTGTAATGTTGATGTTGTTGACTGTGTGTAATTTGGTTTTCTCTTGTTTGTTTTTTTTTCCTTTGGGTTTTTGGCAGGCGGGTGGGTGGGATGGGCTCCTTCAGAACCTTATTGCTGCTTATTCGGGTTATTACAAACCAGATACATACATTTATGACGAATTAAAACACACTGGTTTGGAACACAGGCAGCCTTAATGGTCCACATAATCGCACTAGTGTCCTTGGCTTATTGAGGAGAAAAAAGGTGGATAAACTAAGTGAAACTCACCTTCTGAAGGCTGATATAAGGAGACTCGCAGACAAATTCTATCATGTGATAGCATCCTCCTCTGCTAGTACCAAGGTACTAGGTGTGGCCATAGTGGCTAAAAGTTGTCTAAATATTAAAGTTCTGGACGTATGTGCGGACTCATCGCGGAGGAAAACCATTGCCAAAATTGAATGTTCTAACAGGAAAATTGCCTTGATGTCAATTTACCCGCCAAACCAGTTTGATGCAGATTTCTATAGTGTGCTCACTGACATTATGCTACAGCTTGCAGACTACATATTTATAGTGGGGTCAGACTTCAATGCAGTCTGGAATCCAGCCATAGACAGATCAGGTGCTTCAGAAACACCGGACCAGAGACAGGCCTCAACTGCTCTGCAGTCTTGGGCTCGCAATACTGGTCTTGTTGATTTGTGGTGCATAGTCAACCCCTCTCTGAGACATTTTTCCTTCTTTTCTTCAAGACATAAAACCTTCTCTAGAATCAACTACTTGTCTGCCTCCCCCCATCTTTTTGATAGCTTTGATGTGTCCATGTTACCCACAGCTTTATCTGACCATAAAACCATCTTTCTGTCTGCTTCATTTAAAAAGCTCTCCTCTCTTGAAAAACTGGAAGATTAATATGCTAACCTGAATGCTTCACTTCAGTCTAATTACAATGAACAATTAGACTTGCAGGTGAAAGTAGTTAAAAAAGAAACTAATTCTATATTCAGACAGCACTCGGTACACTATTATTTCCATGGTTCTAGACCTAGCCACTTGCTTGCTATGTACATTTGTGTTAATGAACAATTTGCAGATATCCCAGCCATTGAGGTCCCATTTTATAGTGTTTTTCATCAATTTCACACAGCTGTCAGAGGTCAATCAACACTGTATTCGAAATGCATTGGCCGAAACCCATCCGTGGACCTGAATTTCAGCTGTCTAAAAGTCGCTCAAGTGAGCTCTACTGCCGTTCACGCTGGTGGATGTGTTGATATGACTCGCTGAGATGCTGTCGTTCAACCATGCCAGTTTGACCCAGAATCAAACCCAGAAGGAGGCTCCTGAAGAAATATAGTCTCTGTGGCTGCAGCAGGACGTTTTAGAATGGTTAGTGTGTCTGAAAAATGTTAGATTGTTCTATGTGTTGTTACAGTCACTACCATGTAGCTAATGGCTAACAGCTAGCGAAAACTAGGGGTGGCAAGGGGTGGCAATGTGGAGGAGTTCGGACAGATAAGGAGGGGAAAGGTTATGGAGGGCGTTGAATGTAAACAGGAAGGTTTTGAAGTCTATACGGAGTTTGACTCAGAGTCCTGCACAGGTTCGGGTACCCGCGGGTACCTGATGGGTGACCCGCACAATTTGGATGAAACGGGTGAAAAATAATGTCCTGTGTCGACACGGGTGCGGATCAGGTCGGACGCCTAGAAAGCGTGGGTCGGGTTTTGCGATTGTCATTTTCATGGCGCCACGTGCAAAAAAAAATAAATATATATATTTTTTTTTTTAATTAAAAAATTCATTAGCGGCACAAAAATATGCCCGCATTTCAAAATGATAAGCATGTATATTTCATATGAGGTCATTCATGCGTGCTTGCACCCTCCCAGAACTCCCATTCCCCACGCTGGCTTACTTTCATTTTTAAAAATTGCGTCTAATTTTGCTTCGGGTCCAGGTTGGGCGTCGGTATCAATTTATAGCGGGTCAGCTCGGGTGCGGAATGTAATTTGTGCTACTGTCGGGAAACGGGTCGGATGCGGTCTTAAGTACGATGGGTACGGGCGGGTGTGGATTTACAAAATAAGACCCGTGCAGGACTCTGGTTTGACTGGGAGCCAGTGGAGTTGCTGCATAATGGGTAATGTGGTGAATGGAGGGGGTTCTGGTGATGATCCAAGCTGCAGAGTTCAGAACCAACTTCACCATACTGGTAGGCAACTGTAAATACTATCAAAACATGGCAACCCTAACTGTGCCTCGAGTGCAGTTGCTTTTACGAGGGTCAGTGTCGAGGCAAAGCCAGCTTTGTACTGACCCTCGTCACTGAAGCAGTTCTATGTGAAGTGGTTAGCGCACACACACAAGCTAACACGAACCGCAGCCAGCACGTTGTCATTAAAAATGAAATGCAACCACTGTCTCTTCTGTTGTTCTGTAGCTGGGACAGAATATAGGCACTTACGTTGATTTATACAACCAACAACAGAGCAATTTACATGTCAAGCTCTGAGCGACGACATTGCGAAACACTGCTGTCTCTTGTCTCTGTCTATCATCACACAGAGGAGGCCTGCCTATAAAAATGACTCCTTTCTTTTCGTAACGAAAGGAGCTGAAATTGAACAGCCTGTAGGAGCGCCTCTTACCAGTGGGTGAGCTGCAGAGACGATGCAGGAAAAACTTGCTTTCCTCATTCTTATCAACAAATCCACCTGAATTATGCATATAGAACTTACCTGACCCTACAAAGACTGACCCTTAATGGGTCTAGTGGATGACTTCCGGTGCACCCTGTGTTCCCTCGGGGCTCCTGGTACATTTCTTCACATGTTCTATGAACATGACACCTGTCACTAGTTTGTGGAACCGTCCATCTTCTCAATTATCATATTTTTTAACACATATTTTCTTTGACAATTCCGGTGTCAATGACTACTTTACTCCTGAATGATTTAGCTCAGTTTTTGACACCTGAACAGCAGAAAAGACTGGGGTGGTGGGATTATTTTATGTGTATGTTGTTTTTTTGTTTTTGTTTGGTTTTGTTTTTCTTTTTAATTGTTTACTATTGTGGTTTCTCTTTGTTCTCATCTTCTCATTCTTATGTCTATCATCATGTTTTGTATTTGTTAATAAATGTACTGCCTTTATCACAAAAAAATTCTTTGAATAACTTTTTGTCAGGAGAGTCCAAAGATGCTGCGTGCAGAGTTTGTGCAAATGGGTGAAATTGCCTCGCAGGAGTTCGAAAAAGTAGGTTAGCAACATTTAGCGAATTTGCGCCAAAAAACCGGTAGGCGGAAATGGGGGTGGCCTATATCACAAGACTCAACACACTTCAGGGAACACGTGGATATAAGGCTTTTGAATGTGTGAAAAAGTATACAGGAGTTATAAGGCAAAATGCACTTTCCTCGATTATAGCACCACCTAGTGGTGGAAATCCAAAATGACAATAGATTATAACATATTTCAGCAGGAGTGACCTATATTGCAAGTTTGGCGAGCTTTGGGTTCGCAGTCGAGACATGCTTGGGCCCTAGTATTTTAATCCCTCATTGTTTAGCAGCTAGCAATCTTCTTCTGTGCATTTATTGGAGTGCTGCTGATTATCTTGGAATGTTACCTTCACTTGTTGATTAGTGTAATGGTGTGAAACTATGTATGCACTTGAATGTGCATCTTCATGGACTTGCACGTTATAAACAGAAACTCTAGTGTTCCACAAAGCTTTTAAAGGTAAGAAAAAAAAAAAAAAAAAAAACTCAACAGGACAGCTTTAAAGTCAAATAAAAAATTTTAAACAAAAAGAAAACTTATTTTTTTTTGACTGATCATTTACTTCTAGATAAATTATGAAAAGATTAGTTCAAAGATACTTTCACCATAATGGGACCCAAGGTGGGGAAGACTTAATATAATGTACAATATTCTAATTAAAATCATCTTCATTAAGCTTATGCCATTAATTAATCGATGAACTCACCTTTAACCTCCTCTCTCTGAGCTTTAGTTGCTGGGCAGAGCAACCCCACACAAAGAGGATTGGGCAAGACTCTTAGCTCCATGACAACATCACAGAGTGCATGGCGCAGTGCGCCCTGCAGTTTATCACTCAGCTGTAAGGGGCTGACGTTGCCTTGTTCCCAGATGTCAAAATGCACATAGAGCTGTGGCTCTGTAAGAAGATAAGCAGACATTACTGTGACTGGTATGGTTTAACACCGTCTTTGACCTAGAGCTTCCAGATATTAAAACAATCTAAACATTGAAGAGGAAAATCCGATCAACTCAGCACATTGTAAGTTTTAAAATTGAGACAGATAACAGAGAAATAAACACCCTTTCTGCTGCTATGACACTTTCATTTCCTTGCATGGATTAACTTAAGTTGACTTCACATATCTTTCCCTGTCTTCCTTTATCATTATTTGTGAATATGTGACAGGTCAATGAAAATAAATGTTCACAGTGATGGAAGACAAAGACTACACTTAATTATTGGAGAGAGGGTTTTGGGTTAGATTTAATTTTCCCTTTATCTTGCTTTTCTTGAGCTTTTTGCCACTTCCTAACTGAGACTCTTCATCTACACTAACCCTTAACCTTATCCTCACCTAAGCCCCTCATGACCACCATCAATTATATTATAATGCAGGACAAATTATGCTCAGTGTTGTGTTTACCTGTGCCTGAGTGCAAGTTGGTGGGGGACACTTTACCAACAGTGGTAAGCTCATTAAAATGGTTTTGATGAAGGGGGATGTTGCGGATATCTGATCTCTGCAGTCTGGTGCCATCCTGAGCTGGAACCTGAAGGGGATTACCCTGGCTGTCCACAAATGAGAGGGCAATGCAGGCAATACCTGAAAAAGCAGGGGAATACATTAACATGAATAAATTGTACAGACATTTACAACTTTGTCTAGCCAGCTAATTTGGTTTTCAATTTGTGCCACCTCACACGAGATAGACACAATTTTTATATAGCTTATGAGGCACATATTTATTTCTAAACTTTGAAAAAACAAAAGGATGAGATGAGAGATACTATGGCATTTAAAACAAAATGGATTTCCAAAGTATGACAGTTTAAAGTGAGCACAGTAAAACAGAAAAAAGGAGTTTTTTTTTTTCCCACTGCGTTATGTGGCATGCGCTATAACCACTCGACTACCTACGCGCCCCAGAAAAATGAGTCTTAATAGCTACTTGTGATGCTTTGATGCTACTGTTCCTCAACACATTACAGCTTTGCACAAGTGTCACCAGAAAGCACAGCTGCCTTATAACACTGTGTCTGAGCTTTGACATTGGCTATTATTGTACACAATGAGTAAGGAGCAGCATGGAGGGGGGTGGATGTCGGGACAAGAGGTACGCATGTCAGAAATACAAATCAGCTTTACCATTTCAAAGAAAACATGCCTCTTGAGGCCATGAATTAAATGCATCAACTTCTGATACTACTTTAATCATTATCAAACATATTACACCAAAATGTGGGTTAATATAAACAAAAAGACCACATCATTATGCATACATTCATGCAATGAAACAACATTTCCCAAGAAGCTTCAGCGTAAACAAACAAAAAAAACATAGAACAACAACAACAACAACATTACCAAAATGCTACATGTAATTGCTAAGTATACTGCAAAAATACTTGTAAAGTGGGACAGATACAAAAACAGTGGAGCAGGACAGCATACAACAGGGTGACAGAGGTGATCAGATCAGTCCCTGAGCGTCTAGGAGTCGTATGGCCTGGGGGAAGAAGCTGTTTTGTAGTCTGGTAGTGACGGACCATATGCTACAGTACCTTCTGTCAGATGGAAGGGGAGAGAAAAGTTTATGTGAGGGGTTGGTGGATACTTCCACAATGCTGGTTGCCTTATGGATGCAGCGTTTGTTCTTCCTTGAGACCACATCGTTTTCTGCTTTAAACCGGTTGTAGAACACGTTCAGCGCATCAAGCAGGGAGGCATCACTGTCACAGGCCAGTGTTGTTGTCCTGTCCGATGAACAGGACTTAGAGACTTGGACAGAGTTGTTGAACCAGTTTGTGTTGATGTAAATAAACAGTCCTCCACCTCGGGTCTTGCCACACAGTGTTGGGTGTCTGTCAGCTCGATGCGAGGCTAGTCCATCTAGCTCAGGGGTACTCAAATACAAATCTTAAAGGGCCACAAAGATTTTTTTCAATGACTCAAAGGTCCATGTATTGAGGTCGGTCAGGCCACATGCAATAATACTGTAATATTCAAAACAAAATGTCCTTTTTATTCTAAACAACAAAATACAAAGTAAAATAAAATGTTATTTCCATTTTAACATAAATTAAAATACATAGTTGAATATTTCCTCTTTTTGTTTGCCTTCAAACATTGGGTCCATCACTTCTGTCATGCATTATTTTATTTCATCGTGACAAAGATGTGACAAGAATCCTGCTTGCAGCTTGATATGACGATTTCAGTGCATTTATTGGTGTTGTGCTTATCTCTGAGTTTTGAGGAAATGTCTCTTCCAAATTCCTATGCTTCGTCTCATAATGCCGTTTCAAATTGGAAATCTTCATCACAGCTTATATTGTAACGCCCCTTGTGGACCGTGGCGCAATGACTCTTGGGTATTCTGTTGGTGTAATTATGGTTCATGAATGTGTTTGTGAATAAGATGATATGTAAGATGATTGTGGGTTAATTCACGTCATTGGTTCTGTGATTAAATGGTATTGAGTTTTAACAAGGATGATAAAAATTTTGGCACCGTGAGTGAAAGGGTGTTTGCCGGGAGAAACTCCCCGTCCGTTACACACTTCGTGTATTTAAAAATAAATGACAAGATTAGCTAGAATTTGTTACTGCAGCACTGTCAGATATGTGGAGCTTGCCCTGATTGGAGGGAGACAGAATGCAAATTTTAAGTTCATATCTCTCTGAGTCGCCGATTTTCACTGTCCACTTTGATATAGCAGCTAACTTGGAAACACGCCATTATCAATCTCTTGCTACCGGCAAAATATGAATACGCGAACTGCTCCGAAAACGAAAGTGAAAGTTCAAAGTTGCGCTCGCAGCGGTGAGTGACCCAGCTGTCTGTGTATCATTGCAATGGACAAGTCCTGGTGTACACGTGCTGACCCAACCAAAACACTTAGTGAAGGAATAACAGTTCAGGGGGCGACAAACAGGTAGGGTTGGGTACTGAACCCTGTACTTTTACCGGTACCGACCGAAACACGTCAGTATTACCGAGTATTGGTTCACGTAAAATTCAACGGTGCCAAATTTCGGTACCTGAACGCACCTTCACGGGCGTCAGTAAGAGCGGAAGTCGCGGCGTAAAGTACGTTGCATTCTCTGTCAGAAAGACAACAAATTTGTCCTCAAAATAAGAGCTTTACATTGCACCCGATTGGAGTTTAGAATTGGGTTCTTAGCGAAAGGCTTTTAATTTGAAAGTAGCGACCGGTAGTAGCTTGCTGCTACAACAAGAAGCGGACAACGAAGACAGCTACAGAGATTCAGGAGACGCTAGCATCTCCTGGATCTCAGCGGCTGTCCAGTTGCTCATCTTAATGTCCGCGGATGAAGTGATGGACTGACTGCTGTGATCAGCTGTTTCCTGGTTTTAAAACTCCCCAGCTGTTGCTCGCACTATAGACACATATATACATAGACGTCACGCCTCATTGAACGCTGGACCGTACGTCAACATCGCCGCTATATTGGAGGAGGCAGCTCAGCCCCGTGAACTAATACGAGTCATTGAAGTGAACTTTATAAAGCTCACTTCTACAAAGAGCCATAAGTTAATGCCTCTCATTTACACATTCACACACGTACGGATATATTCAGGAAACAGATACAAACCAAAAACAATGTGACGTTCTCAGATGACTATAAACATGAACTACTCCTTATATGTTCAGTCTACAGGTCCGCACCAAACCACAATATGTATTTCTATAATGTTTTTAAAAGTTTTTATAGATGCTAATATATGTAACGCTGTTACTGTGATGATACATGACAGTTAAATATTTCATCTGTGTACAATATCATATGTTATAATGTTCTTTCATGGATTATATCTCTATTCTGCTGAAAAAAAGAAAGCAGGTTCACTGCTGCTGCAGTTTCTTATCTTGATTTGCAGACTTTGTTAATTTTTTGTCGCCATGATTGTTATTATTAGTACCATCAAAAATCAAGCATAATGTAACCATGGATAGACACGTCAACAAATATTCAAAATTCACAAGTTTTGACTATTTTTTTTAATATACAAAATAACTTTAATTACCACACATATCCGCATAAAAGTACCGAAAACAGGTACCGATATATACCGGTACCGATTCGCAGGTACCGAGTATTGGTACCGTATCGGTTCAAATGTGAAAGGTACCCATCCCTACAAACAGGAGGCCGGCGGGCTGGATGCTGATCTAGCTGAATGGCCGTGTCCGGGACTCGGTCGTTTAAGCCATGTTTCTGTATAAACATACACACAGCAACCCCTAGTGTCCTGTTCAGTGGTCCAGTGCTGTTCAGTTCATTTTCAAGGGAGCGAACGTTGGACAGCAGGATGGATGGGATGGATTGTGTGGGAGTTATGGGCCAAAAACGCTTTTGCATTGAAAATAGCGCCACCTGCTGGTCATTTTTGGTGTGTGAGTTACAGGGGCCATTCTATAGCACCTCTATGAATTTCATTTCCATGAGTGTCATAGTGTAGGCACAGTGCCAAATATTAAATTAGACAGCCACCAGAGCGCCACCTAGTGGCGGATCGGTAAACCCTTCGTCAGCTGTCCTCCTTCTTCAGGTGTTAGCTCGCTCTAGTTAATCGATTTATTTTTTTCTTTACCTTGGGTGTCCAGGTTCTTTTTATTCTTTTCTCTTGTTGGCACACAGCTGATATTCTCAATTTCAAAGTTTGTCGTGGTGTATCTCAAGTTTTAGCGGAGTTCATTATGATGGCATGCAGGAGCTCCTGTCTTACACGTCCATGCTGCTCTACCTTTGCCTTTTACATGAGACATATCCAAATGTATATGCAAAACTGTCCTGGTTTGTAAAATACAACAGAAACGAAAGCAAGAACCTGGGACCATTTAAAGTTCAGGTTATAAGAAGCCCCAGTTTGCAATTTGTTACGGACAGAAAAAAAAGCAGCAAACACTGCACCAGGATGTGATTACCTTTGCCTCCTGTGCCCTGGCCTCCAGGTTTATTGTAGAGGTAGATATCACCATCAGCCAAGTCACTGCTCAAATGAAAGTAGTGCTGCAGACAGAATAGGATAGAGAATCAGTCCCTAGATGCTGAAACCACATAAGTAAGCATTTATTCAATTCAAGACTTGACAAATTGATTTTAGACTGTGCAAGTGTTGCAGTGTGATTTGGGACTCTATCATAGTCTTTTAACTGTGTTAGACCATCTACTTTTTTATTTATCACTGTTAACAGATATTTGCATATGAATGAAGAATCTACAGGCTAGGCACATTATTTTGGTTGCGCAAGTGTTTGTTCGTCTGTTGTCTGTTTGAAGTATTTGCCACTACCCTACGCCTGGGCCTCTGCAGTGTGTCTGTGTATGGGTCGTAGTGTTGTCACGATACCACAATTATGACTTCGGTACGATACCCGCCTAAAGTATCTCGATACCGATACTGAAACTATACGGCGGAAAACTAAAACATCGTCAAAGGTAAAGTTATATATATATATATTTTTGTAAAAGCTGCTGAGCTTTATAGCTTCTGTATCTGTATCCAAGAAGACAAGTGTCTTCTTGTTTTGATCATTTGTCTTGTTTGCTCTCACAGATTATTAAATAACCTGATTTTTCATTAAAAGTTCAGAGCTTGTAGTAGAAAAAAACAGCACATTAACCACAGTTTTATTTGACATAAAAATAATGAACATAAATGACATTAACTGTAAGTCTGGCAATTCATAAAATAAGAAAATACTTTATTCGTCCCACAAAGGGGAAATTTGCTATTTGCATTTATTGTTGATAAAGTTCAAACCCTGGATTATTAGCCTGCAAACTACATTAGTGCACTAAAGTACAACACAAATGACCCAGACCTGGTGGAGGTCTGTGCGCTAATCAGACCATTTTCTAATAATATAAATTACAACATATATCATAAATGGGACACACAACGGACTGTTAAACAGTTAGCTTTACCCCTATGGAAGCAAATTTGTACCATAATTCAAATTAAAATGCATTTACAGAAATGCTTTTTCATTTTAAGAATGTAGCTGCATTTTTTGACTCATAAATAAAATTAGTAATAAATCATCCAAATTGCATTTTCATTTTCTTCTTCAAGACTGCTCATTTTGTAACTTAATTCAAATGATGAAGAAAAGGACATTTAAGATTTAATATTCAAAAGATGGACCAGCAAATAGGTACCAAAATTCAATTTGAAATGTCAAATTTGAAAATTAAAATGCATTAGCCGAAATGGTCCGTGTATCTTTTGGTCATTCGATTTTCCTTTCAGAAATGGGTATTAAAAAACTAAAAACTAGTGGCTATTTGATTTTCGTTTTAGAATATAAAAATTAAACTTGAAATACAGGGCGTTTTTCTTTTTTATGGTCAAAAAGGGATGAGCGAAATCATAAAAAATGATTAAATTTTCATTTTCTATTTCATATAACAAAAAGTAAAATCACTAGAAAACAGAAACGGAAAAAAGGTCTGTTTATTCATATTCTGAGACCGGATGTTGTCATTTACTGGACGGTGTTGTGTAGAAGAAACAGTAGGCTAGTAGGCTACGGTGGAGCAATCTACCGTGACACATGGACATGAAACTGCGGTCAAGCCAGCCATCACCCCGATCTCCGTGGTCAAATCAGCCACACTTAAATTTCAAGTGTACAAGTATTCTCAGCATTATGGTAAATGCGGACTTTCGGTTTTCAAAATAAAGGTATTAAGAAAAGACAGCTATAATTCAAACCCACATTCAATAAAATATGTTACATTAAAGTGTTTCATGACCCCATGATGAATAAAAAACACTTAATATCAGGTAGCTATCTTTACAGCACCAGTGTGAAAAATGCCAAAATAAAAGTCCCATGTTCATGCCTCCAGTTTGCATATTTGACCATATTTGAGGTGCTGTAAAAACACTTCGCTCAATATTTCCTTGCTATGGATGGTATATTTGACATCTACACATATAAGACTACAACTATACTTGATATCAAGCATTTTTTACTGCACCAATGTGGAGAAATTCAACAATAGAATTCCCCATTTGTACCTCCAAGTGGCATATTTTCATATATTTAAACTACTGTAAAAACACTTTGCTCAGTAATTCTTTGCTATGGATGGTATATTTGACTTCTACACATATAAGACTACAACTATACTTGATATCAAGGAGAAATTCAAAAATAAAAGTCCCATATTTATGCCTGGAGATTGCATATTTGACCATATTTGAGCTACTGTAAGAACACTTGTGTAAAAGTCAGATATATCACCCATAGCCAGGAACTATTGAGCAAAGTGTTTTTACAGCAGTCAAATATATGAAAATATGGAATCTGCAGGTATAAATATGGGACTTTTTTGATGAATTTATCCACATTGGTCCAGTAAATTTGATATTAAGTGTGCTTGTTGTCTTATATGTGTAGAAGTTAAGTATACCATCCATAGCATGTAATTATTGAGCAAAGTGTTTTTACAGGAGCTCAAATATATGAAAATATGCCACTTGGAGGTACAAATGGGAAATCTTATTGTTGAATATCTCAACATTCGTGCAGTAAAAATGCTTGATATCAAGTATAGTGGTAGTCTTAGATGTGTAGATTTCAAATATACCATCAGTAGCCAGAAATATTGAGCAATGTGTTTTTACAGCACCTCAAATATGGCCAAATATGCGAACTGGAGGCATAAATATGAGACTTTTATTTTGGCACGTCTCTACACTTGTGCAGTAAAGATACTTGATATTAAGTGTTTTTTTCTTCATCATGGGCTCATGAAACACTTTAATGTAACATATTTTATTTTAAATGTAGGTTAGAATTATAGCTTACTGTTCTTAATACCTTTATTTTGAAAACCTAAAGTTAATACGC
The DNA here is from genome assembly GCF_900880675.1 of Sparus aurata. Classification (NCBI taxonomy): domain Eukaryota; kingdom Metazoa; phylum Chordata; class Actinopteri; order Spariformes; family Sparidae; genus Sparus; species Sparus aurata. Next base: position 32,743,494 of record NC_044197.1, read on the forward strand.
TGCTTCTCCGCGTTTACCATAATGCTGAGAATACTTGCACAGTCGAAATTTTAGTGCAGCTGATTTGACCACGGAGATCGGGGTGACGGCTGGCTTGACCGCAGTGCCATGTCCATGTGTTACGGTAGATTGCCCCGCCGTAGTCTACAAGCCTACTGTTTCTTCTACACAACACCGTCCTGTAAATGACAACATCCGGTCTCAGAATATGAATAAACAGGCCTTTTTCCGTTTCTGTTTTCTAGTGATTTTACATTTGTTATATGACATAGAAAATGAAAATTGAATCATTTTTATAATTTCACTCATCCCTTTTTGACCATGAAAAAGGAAAAACGACTTGTATTTCAAGTTTTAGTTTTATATTCTAAAACGAAAATCAAATAACCACTAGTTTTTAGTTTTTTAATACCCGTTTCTGATAGGAAAATTGAATGACCAAAATATACACTGACCCGAAATGCTTTCTCATTTCAAAGTCAGAGCTGCATTTTTGACTCATAAATAAAATTAGTAATAAATCATCCAGATTGCATTTTCATTTTCTTCTTCAAAACTGCTCATTTTGTTACACAAAGACAAAGAAAACTGCTTTTTCGTTTTGAAGCCCTCCCCCCGCAAAAAAAGGTCCAAAATTCAATTTGAATTCGCAATCCCAAGCGGCGCAGGAGAGTGACGTCAGCGGCCTCTCTTCTTCAGTGTTGCCAACATGGCGACTGTCTCGCTAGACTTAGCGAATTTTCAGACCCTCTAAGCGACATTATTTCGAAAAAGCGACTAGCGACAAATTTAGCGACTTATTCAGATCATCGGGGGAAAGGCGAGAAATAGATTATGTTGTAATTCACATGCTGCTCAGAGTCATCGCAGTCCACGGCTCCTCTGCAGCAGCGCCGGGGTCTCTCCTGTCCCGTCCCGCGCGGCTGCGCAGGCGACAGGCCGGTGTGTGGGGGCTGGCTGGGGCAGGCAGGAGCGTGGATCTGATGTCGGATAGCTGCCGTTTACTCTATTTTGATCTGTTAATGTTAGGTGTCTTTAGCAAAGGTGAAACCCAGAAGCGGACAGGAGGCTGTAGCTGGATGCATGGAGTGTTTATTGTAACACGGACAAAGTCAGAGTAGGAGGGGGTGTGCACGGGGAAGCCACGCTCCGGGGCGCCGGAGAGCTGGCAGTCCTGTCGGCACTCGGAGGAGCGCCGGGCGGGTGGAGCTGGAGCAGATTGAGTGGATTGAGCAGTGCTGCTCAGTTTGTCTTTGAAAAAAAAAAAAGCAGAGGAGAAGACAATAGGCTACCTATGTATTTTTGATTCAATAAAAACTACATGAAATTGATTGTGTATCCATCTCTTATAGCCATAGACGGATTATCATGACCACGGGCCTACACACGCAAACTGTGCGCACGCAAAGGCTGTTACATTATTACATTGAATGTAATAATGTCCGCAAACGTAATAAACCTCAAACACCTACTAATACTGACCGTGCGTGCAAAATCCAACTGCTGACCCTCCCCTCGGCTGTCACACAACGATCCCTCGTCCGCTCCCTCTCTCTCTTATAATTGTTTGCCCGAAAAATTATTTCCATGAAGAAAACATCGCCTGACATTTAAATTTATATTCCCATTGACAAGACAAATCTCAAGAAATCTGGATGTATTGCTCATTTGTAAACACAACACTTATCATTCTATAGGAATCACCAAGAACCACGAAAAGAATACCTAGCACAGTACCATTATACTTGCTGTGTGTGTGTTTATGTGAAATAATAATAATAATAACTTTGAACATTATCACAATTAAGTTATCAATCTGCGATGTGAAGAAAATGCAAACATTACAGACTTCTAACCATTTTCTAAAAGTGTCTGTATTTTAATTGAGAATAGTTTTTATATAAATTACAGAAAAGGAAAAGAAAATGTGATTTGTTTTACCTATTTCAGCCATACGCGGTCATATTGACCGCACATCATTTCGCGGGATTTCATTCATTGTCTCTCTTGTCTCTAACTTTGTTAGCGGTCTCCAGCTGTGCGACTGTAACACAACTTTATATGTAGAAGGACTAACACTAATAGCCTAATTGATTGTTATTTCTTCCACTTACAGAACTGTTTACGACTCGAAACAATGTTATTATATATGACGTTTCTGACCAAATGTCGCGGCTTCAAATGCATCAAATTCCCACATCCAGTTACGCAGGCAGCTGTCCAGGGTGCTGAACCAGGTGACAGACAAAGGCTGCACTCTGCGTTCTGATGTTTGCTGGGCAGATCTGTCCCCCTTGGTTTCTCATCCACTCTGTTGTGGGAGATCTCCCACAGAGCAAAAGAAATACACATTTTTTCTCTCCCCTGCTCGGCTCGAGCCCGGCTGAACTCTGGCTTGAGCCCACTTCACCCAGGCGCGAGCCCGCAGCCCCCGCTCCTGCTGACAACAGACCGGGGGAGAAAACAGACATTCCTTTGCTCAGAACCCATATCAGGCTGTGTCTGAATATGCACGAAGATCGGTATAACGCATTGGAGCAATTTTCATACAATTTCGGATATTTAGCATGATAAAATAATTTCAATTCAACATAGCCATTTGTCCAGCTGAAGCATAATGAGCGTTATGTCATTTATATGAAGTAGGCTTGTTTTGCGGTTAATCAGCCACATGATCCGTTTGAACCCACAAAGGAAAAAAGGATAAATGTGCAGCCTCCGTTTCCTTTCTGATTGAGTCCGTTCAGAGTGGGGGGGTTTCGGAATGGAGGGTTTCCCCAATAGACTTTTTGGAATAGCGGGGTCTTTGAAAAAAAGAGAAACCCCGCCATTACGATGAATTGAAGTCTATGTTCGGAACAGCGGGGTTTCGGAAAGTCGGGGCTCCAGGCTATAAAGCGGCCGGTGATTTTGTGACCCGCTGCAGGTGCGTGGGTGTGGGAGAGAGAGAGACATTAGCTTATAGCACTTTGTAGAAGAAGCTTTATAAAGTTCACTCCATCGCCAATATGGCGGCGACGTCAACGTGCGGTCCAGCTGATACCTTCAGTTTATTACCGGGAATACTGACTGTAAAGTACCGTGTGTGTTTCATGGGTCTGACTGTGAGTCTGCAGTCTGACCCACCGTCACTGCCAGCAGCTCTTCAGAGCGGCTTCATTACGATCACCGTAAATGTTAGAGAATTTCGCACTGGAAAAAAAAATGTGAGGCTGATTTAACCAAGCAAACGCGAACCATGGCTGGCTTGACCGCAGCACAGAACTGGACATGGTGGTGATTTCCCCGCTGTTTCTGAAAACATGTACCACAGTCTATGCTACCAACACAGCCTTCACACTCTCCTCTTGTCCCTTCTCTTGCTCCAGTGTCGAATAAGCACACCGCCGCCCCCTAACGTAGATGCGTAACACGGTCGGTCAGACTGGGGGCTGAAGAAGAAGAGAGGCCGCTGACGTCACTCTCCTGCGCCGCTTGGGATTGCGAATTCAAATTGAATTTTGGACCTTTTTTTGCGGGGGGAGGGCTTCAAAACGAAAAAGCAGTTTTCTTTGTCTCTGTGTAACAAAATGAGCAGTTTTGAAGAAGAAAATGAAAATGCAATCTGGATGATTTATTACTAATTTTATTTATGAGTTAAAAATGCAGCTCTGACTTTGAAATGAGAAAGCATTTCGACTAATGCATTTTAATTTTCAAATTTGACATTTCAAATTGAATTTTGGTACCTATTTGCTGGGTCATCTTTTGAAAATTATATCTTAAATGTCCTTTTCCTTATCATTTGAATTAAGTTACATAATAAGCAGTCTTGAAGAAGAAAATGAAAATGCAATTTGGATGATTTATTACTAATTTTATTTATGAGTCAAAAAATGCAGCTCTGACTTTGAAATGAAAAAGCATTTCTGCTAATGCATTTTAATTTTCAAATTTGACATTTCAAATTTAATTTTGGTACCTATTTGCTGGGCCATCTTTTGAAAATTAAATCTTAAATGTCCTTTTCTTTATCATTTGAATTAAGTTACAAAATGAGCAGTCTTGAAGAAGAAAATGAAAATGCAATTTGGATGATTTATTACTAATTTTATGTATGAGTCAAAAAATGCAGCTACATTCCTAAAATGAAAAAGCATTTCTGTAAATGCATTTTAATTTGAATTATGGTACAAATTCGCTTCCATATACCCCTGACTGCCTCGTGCAACTCTGATGGTGAAAATAGTTCACTTGTCACAACAAAAACCGTGCTTGACTTCCATCCAGGGGATATTTAACGTTATGTTATCTATCGCTAACCTGCAGCTCTTTGAACTCTGCGAACAAGTCCGTATGTCTGTCAGCTGTGAGCGGCTTGAGTGTTCCTGCCGACCGTCCTAGGCTTGTTGAAAAAGCAGACGCACGGAGCGAAATATGGAAATATTTCGCATACATTGCCCACAGTAAGAGCAAGCCCACGGACACCACAAAGCCCGTCTGTAAACGATGATTTCAATCCGTAATGACCAAGGAAAGCTGCAGTGCACACAGAGACGCTGCCCCGCTGTCGCACAAAGTTCATAAAGTACGGATACTAATAAAACATGAAAAAGTATTGTTCTTAACTGCTGGGTACCGCAGTACCTTTCTAGGATCGGTTTACCGTGCAACACTAATGGGTCGCACAATATCAACTGAGTTACTGGGGTGCTTTGGAGAGAAATTTTAAATCAGACTAGAAAGATCCTCATTGAATGATTTCATGTGCCATAATATACAATATACTACATAAACGCATGGTATTTGTTTTCCTGACTGAATAAACTGAATAAATAAATGGTCCATTCCAGAATAAAGTATGTATAGTATATTCTCGAATTATTACCATTGACACATTAATGTGTCGGGTACTCTAGGCTGCAGCAGGTAAAGGATGAACTAATTTTGATAACTGCATATACTGCTGATTTGCTTAACCTATATTAACATAACCTAGCTACAACTTTAGATTATTGATATAAAATACAAATAAAGGATGTAAAGTAAACAGTAGGGCTACTGTTATCTTAACTCACTAAAGCTTTAAAGCTTTAATAAAAGTGTAAAGGTTCAGAATGGCTCCATCTTAGAAACTGCTCTCACCAACTTATCAAGCACCTCAAGGAAAAGTTTGAGATCCTGGAATTTAGTTATTTTCATTCCGAGGATTTATGAAAAATGTTTACAAGTTGACATAACTATATCACATACACATTACACTCAATACATTATGCTCTGTGTTCTGACAAAAGTCTGTATGAGTTGTACCTTGAAGTGGTGTGCTGTGTTGCTGTCTGTGTACTTTGGTACATGCAGGAAGATGAGGAGGTTCTGTCTGAGGTAGTGAGCCACAGCGGGCAGCCAGGAAAGACAATACTGAGGGAGGCTGAAGGTCATCACCTCGGTGGCAGGAGACCCTGATGGCTGGATGAACTGAACGCACAGCATTTACAGAAGGTTTTTATCCAAAGCAATAATTCTGTTATAATATAATGATATATACACACACACATAAACACATAAACAACAAGGACAACTTACCTCTACATCAGCTGGTGTCAGCTTGCAGTTCCTGACCAGCATGACAGTGATGATGTCCAAGGTGGTCTCATCCAGGCGTTTCCGCAGCACCTTGACCAGCTCATCTGTGATCTCTGGACCTAACAAAAGTGAAAACCATCTCTGTATCATGTTCTTGCTGCAAATACCAGCTAGAACATCACAAATGTGATTGAATTTAAATGATTAACATAAACATAAAGTGTTTGTTGGATTGGACAGCATCTGAAACAGCCTTTCACAAACAGACAGACAAACAGTCACAATCATGCTCACTTTATGAATTGACAGACCACAAGGCATTTGCCTTTCACACTTTTTTAAAAAACATTTACAAAAGACCTTTACTCAAGTTATACTTCCTGGCATTTTATTGGGCTTTCAACTGCGCTGCATGGAGTTTGCACCATTTGTATGGCAATAGCTCTGTCGTGATCACATGATCTAGAAATGATGAGTAAGCTATGTTCATTTCAACCAAGAAAACTCCATCCACTGATAAAGATACATGAGAGACATGACTTGTGGAAACAGATAACATCCCTGAGATGGCGTCTCCAAGTGGCATTATTGATTTGAAGGTAGAAAACTCCCCTTTTATGCTGTAAGTGGTTAGGAGGTATTTGGTAGTTTACAAATTTGACTTATTTATGTTTCAGAGGGCTAAAATACTGTGTAGTCTTTTAACTTCAACACATTTTCAGCTAAGAAGCCATAGTGCTTTCCTACACTACACACACACACTCACACATAGACACATGCACACAAATACAGTTAAAGGGGGGTTTCCATACAGCTATCCTGTGATGTTGCCACAAAAGACAGTGGGTTCAAAGTACAGTGACTGGTGGGAGCAGACAAGGATTTGAATCATGCTTCTCATAAAGCGTGGATGTAATCCCAGCCTGTCTAAGGCAGGCAGATATCCCCAGTATAACAGGGCTATCAAGGCATCTACAGGAGGAACATGCCTGCTCCAGCAAGTCTGTATATCAGGGGTACTCAACCTCCTTCTACCAAGGACCCACATATGACCATTAAAGGGTTGAGGTCTGGACCATTGGCAGCAAAGTACAGCAACACAAATAAGGTGATATATTCTCAATAATGTTACAAAATCCACATATTCAACAACTCACCGTAAAGTTTAATAAATCCACACCCATTTAGTGCCAAAGCATAGGGCTAGACTCATGCGAGACTTGGACGAAAGGTTCGGTCCATAACTAGAGGGCACAGAAGTTGTGACTGCCACATAGAGTTACTGATCCAGCTGTTCATTGGTCAGGCAGCTGCTGTAAGAGGTTAACTTAGGTTAAGTGCAGGGCTGCCAAAGAATGAATGTTTTCTGTCCATTCCTCTCTCCATTTCCTTTTCTCTTCTTCTTTTTTTTTTTACCCACCCCTTCTCCTTTTAATGAATCCCTTATTTATTATTGATCATTAACATACAATGTGGGTGTTACCTATATGGTCTTACATACAAATTACTAAAGGTTAAAAAATAAAATGGCTAAAATTACTGTTCTAAAGTGACTTAAAGGTCCCATATTATACTGTTTTTCATCAATTTCACACAGCTGTCAGAGGTCCAACAACACTGTATACGAAATGTATTGCCCCAAACCCATCCGTGGTCCTGAATTTCTGCTGTCTAACAGTGGCTCAAGTGAGCTCTACTGAGAGCAGGCTGTTTCTGTGCCTGCACCTTTAAATGCTAATGAGCTCTGTCTGTCAACGCCAACGCCAATTCTCAAGAAGACGATGCCGCTTACGCTAGCGGTAACATGCGCTAATGTTTATGGTGGATGTAACGCTATGGCTCGCCGGGATGCTTTCGTTCAACCATACCAATTTGACCCAGAATCGGACCCAGAAGGATCCTTGATATGTTCCAGCTGTTACCTGCATTTCCTATTCCATGCACCAGCAGCAGGATGTGCTTGTCTACTTGTCCAACTTGCCTAGAGCTATCCAGAGAAGACCTGGAGCCCTGAGGAAAAAGACAACGAAGATGACGACAATTTATAGCCAGCACTCAAATAACTGCTCAAATACAGATTGCAAATGATTACATGGACTGACTTTTGACAGTTTCTATTGACCAAGTTTCACTTTATTTTCATCTCTGCATGAAGCATTTGTGATACGACTGAAATCCCCAAATGTGAAAAGACACATTACAATAAATACAAAAATCATTCCCCTGCCCTACTCTTGCTTATCCTTCAATGAACTGTTTTACTTAGTTGGATATAACAGGTAAACATTGTGTCTGTATCCATTTCAATAAACTCATCAACCTCTATTTTTCCACTTTGCACACATCAAGTCAGCGAAATTCAGTTCTACAGATTCACTTGATGTTAGCATTTACATAGTAACCCAGTTCAACCTTCTCGACAGGCATTAAAAAATCCATTACCCCCTACTAGAATGAATCTGAGTGGATGCAGGGGACAATACGAAAGCTTCGGGCCTTATCACCTAAAGACTGGAGCTGGCAGGTCACAATTTAATATCTAAAACCATTTATTAGATGCATAGCGCTTAGATAGCCATTTACTGTCTAACTTAAACTTTTCAATAATCCTTTGACCTTGGTTACAGACAACTTCTAGAAGGTACTACAATGTATTGTTATATGAACCAATTTTCTTGATTTGTTTAAGCAAATACCGTCCTCATGAGAATGCAATTGTTTATCATCTGAGTCAAGGTAGGTAGAGGTAGAGGAAACGCAATTGTGAATTTGCTTTAAATGTTTTATTTATGTATGTTGTCCTGCCATTGAATACTGCTTATACTTATGTTTAATATTGATTAGACATTGTCTCTCTGCTCATTTTTTCTCACAGTTTTAGGCCTGATTGGTTCTGTTTGGTCACAGAAACCAAAAAGTCCAGATGGGGAACCCTGCTCCATCTGTGCATCTCTCCTCTGATGTGGGATTGACTGTAGCAGACTGCAAACAGCAATATATGAAATAAACAAACTAAATTCTTTTATTATCATTTTTGATGGTTTAATGAAAGGCTCTTTGTGCCTGTGGTGGATTGCAGAGACACATACAGACCCATTGACCTCTGACCTTAAGACAGAAGGATATCAAGAAAGACAGGACGAGACCCCAGAATACATGCCTCGTCCACGGACTTTGCAAACTGGGCCTGTATTCACAAAGAATCTTAAGGCTAAAAGTAGCTCCTAACAGGCGAATTTAGGAGCAACTCCCAAAAATAAGTGTGTCAGTCGTAACTTTAGGACTCCTAATTTTTTAAAATAAGAGTTATTCACAAAACAATTTAGGCCTAAAAGTAGCAGCTAAGTCTGGGAGACCTTAGAAGTAGTCCAGAGGACTCCTAACTCGCTAAGACCTGGTCACAGCCGAATGTTTTGTAGACACTAAATGACAGGGAATTAATAAAACGATGTCGGATGGACCGTGAAGGGACTGAAGTTGTGGTTGAGTTGGTGAGGGACGCAATAACGTTCCCAATCAACTGAAACAATCCAATAAAGCCGGAGTTAAAATGTTTGGCAACACTCCGGTATTTGGCTACGGGGGAAATGCAGCTCTTCGCACGGGACTAGTATTACCTGGGGACCTCAAGTGATTTAGAAATTACCCCACCACGTCTGTGTTTCGTGTAGCGCATTTGCACAGGATAAGCGAAGTCTGTGTTTTAACTCTAATTTACTGACATTATCCCCCGGGTCGATCGCACCGGAGCCCTTGTTGGAGCAGCACAATGGTTAGATATGGATATTTTTCATATAATAACTGGTGAGCCTGTTGAAAGATAGAAAAATGTTCCTTACCGCATGCTGCCATGCATGTAATCCATCTAATCATCTTTCGAGATTTTGCTCTTCTGATGAGCCTCCTGAATTTGCAAAAACCTTTAATTTATAATTCCCAACGCAGCCTCCATAATTCTCGACCGGGAAAAAGGCAGAAAAAAGGTGTAAACCTTAAGAAAAACAAAAAACGACCCCAAATTACAGAGATGCCGATTGGCATTGACCTGTGTTTGGTGAAATATGATAGGTAATTTGCGGTGCGTTTCTCTTTACAAATTAGGGACATGGCAGATTCGCACGGGATTAAGATCACAGACGACCTCCGCAATTATTACAAATTACTGGAGGTTCCCAGGTTATACTAGTCCCGTGTGAATAGGGCTTTTGTCAATCGGAAAAAGTTGCATTCCATCAATACACAAATTGTATTTGACGCACGTTACAATATACTGGACATTGTTGCCAAATGGCCCGGATCAACATACGATTCCTGAATTTTAATAGAGAGTGGTTTGGAGTGGGGGGGGGGCACTTAATTCTCCTCCTAAATACATTTCTTTATCCAATATCTTTTTAATAGGCTTTGTCATGGGCTTGTAGGCAACTTCCTTATTTGCACTTAATGCATTGCGTAGCCTAAATTACTTTTCAATCGGCTGCCCTGTCACTCAACAACCAATCACCGTTGTCACTGCTTCTAAGTGCGTCCTTATAAAATGACGTCATCCATAGCAACAGAGAGTTACTTCTAGTTTAGGAGTTCACTGTTTTCATAACTAAAAGTAGGTCTCAGCGGCTTTGTGAATTACTTTTAAGAAACGACTCCTACATAAAAACTTTTAGTCCGATTTAGGAGTACTCCTAACGTTAAGATAAAAGTCTTTGTGAATACGGGCCCTGATCCTTACGTCCTAAACCTACTGCGAAACTGAAATCCCTTATAATAGCTTGAAATTTTAGATCTTTGCTTCATGACCTGCCTGTAACTGTTACAGATGTTGTTTAGTAGGTTATCATTATAGCTATGAGATTCCTACTGGTTCCTCTAGGAGAGTACCAGTAGCTACTACTTTTGAACTATTACTTTATTGCTTTTCACATACTATTGTATGGTGCAGCTCTGAACATTCAGCATTCTTTTCCTTATTGGTTCAGTTTGGTTTCAGCATTGTAAACTGGAGTCAAATTCCTTGTAACTATACACATTCTTTGCCAATCCTGATTCGGATGGTTGTGTGTAGCCATGGGAACCTATACGTTCACTTACCATAAGATCATCGGAAAACAAAGGCTCTTGACTCCTGGCAAGCCCAGAGGAGCGAATCATCTGTAGATTTCCATCCACGTCACAGTATTTCCCTGTTAGCGATGTTTCACAGAGTCTGGAAAGTTTAACATAAAGAACAGGTATACTGATAATTTTCATGTAACAAATGAGATGTGACGTTCCTTTATTGATTGCCCTTAGGAGAAATTCACAGGTAACAGAGCAGTAAAGAGGGAAGTAAGTAGCAAAAAAAAAATAACATTTTGAATACAAATATAATGAAAAATCAAAGCTGCAAGCAGCGATGAGTAGGCCCTCGCAGGCCACTTGTGTCGGGGCATGCTGCCATCAGTTGCCTGCTACTGCCGGTATGAAATACTGTATGCTGAAGTCAGAAAAACTGTGTGAACTGCTGCATGATTCCCCGGACAAAGACTGAGACGATGGTCCGTTTCTGGAGCTGGCTGAAGAAAATGTCCACAGGAGGCATGATGCAATGAAATAGTTTCAGGAAGAAGCTGAAACTATCATCCCCCAATAGCCTCACAAACCCTCCAACTTCCCACACAGTGGTAAGCTCAAACTCCCCTGATGGTTTCATAACACTGAATTCTGTCACTTTTTTGCTCAACACAGTGTTCACAGCACAGATATGGAAGTCCCATCTTACTGTGCTTGCTCTTGGGAGTCTGTGTGCCACCACTCTATCAAGCACACTGGTTCTCTTGGGAGATCTTAAAAAAAATCCAGAGAATCCAGCCAGGTCAGAGATGAACTGATTAACTAATAGGATGTGAGATGTCAGCTGCTGCATGATGAAAGCTGCAGCAGGTGACAAGGAAGAAAAATGAGTATTTAAAAAGTTGAAAAGGCAGAAAAGCTGAAAAGTAAGAGGGCTGGAAGAGCTCAAAAAAAGGTGGACAGTTTCTCTGGCGGGTCATGAAGCTGAATGTATGGAAAAAGCAGAAAAGGCAGAAATATGAACATTTTAAAAAGCTGAAAAGGCAGAGAAGCTGAAAAGTAAGAGGGCTGAAAGAGCTTAAAAAGGTGTAAAACAGTTTCTCTGGCTGCACATATGCTGGAGCAGTAGCATAACCAAAGTTGAAAATGTCTCCATAAAAATGAATGGGAAAACGCCTCCCAAACTCCTGCCATTTTTGAAAAAGATTTAATGTTATCACCAAAATATTTATATATTGAGTAACATGAGACATTGCTGAACTCTGTGATGTCTTGTTTTTATTTCTGCAGAGTGAAAAATGAGGACGCCAGAGCAAGAGACTAAACAGGTACTGTCTGCTCTCCTCCAGAAATGTTGGCTCAAAATTAACATTGCGGCTTATGAGGGAGTTGTTGGAGTGCTTGTCGCTCTGGGTCTTCAGCATCCAAAACTGTAAGCCCTACATCTGAAATAAGACCATCAGCTTAAAGCCAACAAGATTTCCTACATTTCTATGCACATTTGTCTATGTGAAGTAAAAGATGTGGGATCCAAATCAAGCAGAAGATAAGTTTTTCTCCAGAGTTCTATCTGCTTTCCACTCTAGCGATGATGTCACACACTCTAGCTCATGCAATACACACCCATTATAAAATCAGAAGAGGGCCTAAAAATCCTTAAAACTAAAACTGTGATGATTTAAAAACCATTAAAGATTTTAAAAAGCTGAATACACGCCCAATAGTTCAAGGTCTTCTGACTCTTTAAAAGGTGAAATGGTATCTCTAGCTCAAACTATAAGTTCCATTTACTTTCCATTCACAATAATTAGACTGCGACCAGAGCGCCACCTATTGGCCGATTTGCACCAAATTTAATAACTTTCTGTCAGGAGGATCCACAGATGCTCTGTGCCAAGTTTCGTGCAAATCAGTGAAATCGCCTGGGAGGAGATCGAAAAAGTAGGTTTGCGACATTTCGCAAATTTGCGAAAAAACAAACAAAAAACGGTACGTGGAAATAGGCATGGCCTGTACCACGAGATTCAGCACAATTCACTGAACGCGTGGATATGCAGGTTTTTGAATGTGCGACAAAGTATATGGGAGTTATGAGCCAAAACGTACTTCCCTTGATTGTAGCGCCACCTAGTGGTGGAAATTCAACACGACAATAGATTATAACATTTTTCGAAAGGTGTGACTTATATTCCAAGTTTGGTGAGTTTTAGGGCATGTTCAGGCAGTGAAAAATGCGATCATTTGAAATCGTCATTACTAAAAGAATAGGGACCTCGCAGGTCCACTTGAAAACCAGCCCAGTACTGTACTCAAGTATTAGACAGTCAGTGCATGACGGAAGTAATTTACAGCACTTAGTAACTGAACACCAGAGACTAATGACATCTTATAATATAAAGACAACGTGACACTCTTAAATACAACGTACCATGTTTGCACAAGGTATGTTTGTCCCAGCGGGTATAGCTCTGCTGACTGAGTGGACCTCATACTCCAATACCATACAGCGCAATGGGCTGGATGGCACTATCAAATATTTTAAGCCAGATTTTGACGGGAATTTGGAAATTATAACAATTTCTCTTGATTGCATGTAGGGCTCTTCAAGCTTTTTTCTTTTAGTGCATTCACTACCATGTTGAAACTCCCTGATGGTGTGATGGTTATACCAAGGTAGGTATAACTCATGCTGTGTTCAATGATATGATTATTTATGGTAAACTGGTGTTTCTTCTCCTGACATCTGGGGCATTTTTGAAAGATCATGACATTAGTTTTCTTCATATTTACGGCCAGGGTCCAGTTCTGACAGTACTTTTCTACTATGTCCAGATGTTGCTGTAGTCCTTGTTCAGTAGGAGACAGTAGAACAAGGTCATCAGCATAAAACAGAGACTTCCTGATAATACCTCTCCTCTGAACCGCCCCCTTACCGTGGTGGAGGGGTTTGAGCACCTGAATGATCCTAGGAGCCATGTTGTCCAGGGCTAAATGCCCCTGGTAGGGTCTCCCAAGGCAAACAGGTCCTAGTTGATGGGTCAGACTAAGAGCGGTTCCAATGCCCCTGATGACAGATATAACACAAGGTCGTTCACATTGCCCGGAATGGCGTTATCAGGGCCCCACCCTGGAGCCAGGCCGGGGTTGGGGCTCGCAGGCGAGTGCCTGGTGGCCGGGTCTTTGCCCGCGGGACCTGGTCCAGCCCGAAAGTGTGACGTGGGCCCAGACTCCAACAAGTTCACCACCAGCAGGAGGGTTCAGAAGGGGCAGGTGCTACTTGATTTGGATGGCGGTCGTGGGTGGGGGCCCCGACGACCCAATCCCCGGACTGTGACTCTGGCCATGGGGACGTGGAATGTCACCTCGCTGGGGGGGGGAAGAGCCTGAGCTAGTGCAGGAGGTTGAGGATTACCGGCTAGAGATAGTCGGGCTCACCTTCACGCACTGTCTTGACTCTGGAACCCAACTCCTTGAGAGGGGCTGGACTCTCTTCCACTCTGGAGTTGCCAGCGGTGAGAGGCGCCGAGCTGGTGTGGGCTGCTTATAGCTCCCCAGCTCAGTCGCCACGTGTTGGAGTTTTCCCCAGTGAACGAGAGGGTCGTTTCCCTGCTCCTTCGGCTGGGGGATAGGTCTCTCAATGTTTTTTCAGCTTGCGGGCCGAACAGCAAAGTAGAATACCTGGCCTTCTTGGAGGCCCTGGAAGGGGTACTCCGTCGTTCTACTGGGGGACTTCAACGCTCACGTGGGCAGCGACAGTATCACCTAGAGGGGTGTGATTGGGAGGAACGGCCTCCCTGATCTGAACCCGAGTGGTGTTTTGTTGTTGGACTTCTGTGCTAGTCAGTTTGTCCATAACAAACACCATGTTCGAGCATAAGGGTGTCCATCAGTGCACGTGGCACCAGGACACCCTAGGCCGGAGGTCAATGATCAACTTTGTGGTCGTGTCATTTGACCTCCGGCTGTATGTGCTGGACACTCGGGTGAAGAGAGGGGCTGAGCAGTCAACTGACCACCACCTGGTGGCAAAGCACCGGGGCTGGATGAGATCTGCCCTAAGTACCTCAAGTCTCTGGATGTTGTGGGGCTGTCTTGGCTGACAAGTCTCTGCAGCATCGCGTGGCAGTCAGGGACAGTGCCTCTGGACTGGCAGACCGGGGTGGTGGTCCCTCTATTCAAAAAGGGGGACCGGAGGGTGTGTTCCAACTATCGGGGGATCACACTCCTCAGCCTCCCTTGGAAAATCTATTCCAGGGTACTGGAGAGGAGAATTCGGCTGATGGTCGAACCTCAGATTCAGGAGAAACAATGCGGTTTTCGTCCTGGCCGTGGAACACTGGACCAGCTCTATACCCTTCGCAGGGTGCTCGAAGGATCATGTGTGTTTTGTGGACTTGGAGAAGGCATTCGACTGTGTCCCTCGAGGTATTCTGTGGGAGGTGCTCCAGGAGTACGGGGTCAGAGGCCCTCTGCTTAGGGCTGTACGGTCCCTGTACGACTGGAGCAGGAGCCTGGTTCGCATTGCCGGCAGAAAGTCAGACCTGTTCACAGTGCATGTTGGACTCTGGCAGGGCTGCCCTTTAGAAATTCTGTCCATAAAAATAATGAACACAACCGGTGACAGACGCAGGGGGTCTGGCTCGGCAGCCACTGGATTTCATCTCTGCTTTTTGCGGGCGATGTTGTCTTGTTTGCTCCGTCGAGCCAGGAACTCTAGCATGTCCTTGGGTGGTTTGTAGCAGAGTGTGAAGCAGCTGGGATGAAAGTCAGGACCTCTAAGTCTGAGGCCATGGTTCTCGACCAGAAAAAGGTGGCTTGCTCCCTCCGGGTTGGGGCAGTTCTTGCCTCAAGTGGAGGCGTTCAAGTATCTTGGGTCTTGTTCATGAGTGAGGGAAGAATGGAGCGTGAGATTGACAGGTGGATCGGTGCTGTGGCCACAGTACTGTGGTCGTTGTATCGGTCTGTTGTGGTGAAGAGAGAGCTGAGCCGAAAGGCGAAGCTCTCGATTTACCAGTCAATCTAAGTTCCTACCCTCACCTATGGTCATGAACTTTGGGTCGTGACCGAAAGAATAAGATCCTGGATACAAGCGGCTGAAATTAGTTTCCTCCGCAGGGTGGCGGGGTGCTCCCTTAGAGATAGGGTGAGGAGCTCTGTCAGCCGAGAGGAGCTCGGAGTAGAGCCGCTGCTCCTCCACATCGAGAGGAGCCAGTTGAGGTGGCTTGGGCATCTGTATCGAATGCCCCCTGGACGTCTTCCTCGGGAGGTGTTCCTGGCATGCCCCACTGGGAGGAGACCCCGAGGAAGACCCAGGACACGCTGGAGTGACTATGTAACTCGGCTGGCCTGGGAACGCCTTGGGATCCCCCCGGAGGAGCTAGTGTAAGTGTCCGGGGAGAGGGAAGTCTGGGTGTACCTGCTCAGACAGCTGCCCCTGTGACCCGGCCCCGGATAAGCGGAAGAAAATGGATGGATGGATGGAACCTGATAATATTTAATTTATCTGTATAAACCACTGTATGAGTTGCAGCATTCTGCATACAATCACTTGATTATCAAAATGGTTTCATGCTGTCCACTGCCAGAGTTTTTAGGCACAAATAGGTCTTTCCTCATTTCCAACCGTGTTCATGGTAAACCCAAGAGCTATGTGTGCATCATCATATTTCCTATTCCTGACCGAAGGATTAGCAGAAGAGTTTGCGTTTTTCTCTTTTTTGAGATTTGTGTGCTGGTGTCAACACGGAGTGTTTTATTTTGAAAAGTAACTAGATGTTATGTTGTTATTTCGGTGTCTGACTTTCTGTCTGCCCGGTACAAAATTCAGCTGAATTGCAGCGTTGTGCTCCGGCATCCGCCAGATATATAGAAGTCCTGCATATCTGCTCTAGACGGCTCTGGACTGCCGGAGCAGGGACGGCGCAGACAGGGCTGTTTCTGTCTTTTTGGGGGCCCTATGCAAGATGCTGTTTGGGGGCCCCTATTTTGTCAAACTACGTTGTATAGATTCCTAACCCTTTTGGATGATCCATAAAGATGCAACAATCTATTACATTTTAAAAGGAAAAAACAGGTTAGAGTCGTGAAAGCCTCTCTCAAATTAAAATCAAACATCCTAAGTTGACCCACACTAGTAAGTTGAACTGATAGAAAATGATAATACAAGGTAAACAATAGGGATCCTTGAAAGGTCAATAAATGAAATTGATGGAGTGTTCCTCAATTTTATTTTATTTTAAGTTTACATTAAACATATGACATACATACACCCAAAACTAAAGTTAAAGTTGTAGAGAAAATAAAATAGGCTATTACTTAGAAAAGAAAATCACAATGAGCCAGCATCCATATCAATATGCAAACAATAAAAACAAAAAAACTAACAAGAATAATACTGTTGAGGTAGTAAGGAACCTTTCAAATGTAACACAAGCCCTTCAGGACCAACACAATAAACCAGCATATAATAAAAATGCAACAATGAAAACAAACCAACAATAAAAACAATACTTTAAAGGAACCATACAGAACTATATAACACAATCACACCACTTTGTGATGATTATCAGTATCATCTGAGTCTTGTGTTTTAAGCAGATCTCCCCTAAGCCCCACCTCAAAATTTCTGCTTCCTTGCCAGCATATGAGAGCTGCTTGCCAATCTCTGGTGCTGATGGCGGCAGTGCTGCTTCCTGTTCTGTGGCTCCAAAATACTTCAGAATTGCTCCTGCAAAGGCGAAACTCCTCAGGTTACCAAGCAAAACAGATCCTAAGCAAATATTCATACTATATAATTGAGTTATGTTACACTAATGGAGAAATTCATAATCTGTTTTTATTTTAAACCTTGCAATATACAGCACAGTGTCCCTTTAAAGCATGCACCCAATTTCAAAGTTGTCACTTTTAAGCAGTTTCAAAGAGTTATAAAACAAAGATAAATGACTGATGAGCTTTATGTGATATTGAAGGAATATCTTAGTTTATATTTCACAGAGTATTACAAAGTGAACTACTTGCTTAACTGATGATTTGGTCTTAACATATATTCTGTGGGCAGAACAAACGGTCCTATATAGTATAGTTTAATTTAAATTGACTTTTAATTTGTGTTATTATGATTCTTTTGAATAAAACAAAGTAATACATCAAAAACATAACTTAACTGCAGGCAAATGTGTTCAAATTATATTGTCACAATAAATATTCTCATAAATGTGGAAAAGAAAGACGCAACTAGCTAAGTAGAGTTAACAATAATCCACTCAGAGCAATAATTTCCTGCCACAATAGTCCATAACAATCGACAGTAGGCCTCATATGCATTAGGGTTGTTTAGCACACTTCACATTAGAGACCTACAAACTGAGGAAACACTAAAATTGATAAATTAATCATAAAAACAATCCTAAAGTGATGTTATGTGACAAACATTGAAGAGCAGAGGAGGTCTATGATGGACCAGCAGCTCCACTGGATGAGGATACAGCAGACATGACAGATATCTGCCTAACGCACACACCCTCCCTCACAAATATAATGCCAACGAACTGGACCTGCTGTGATTCCCAAAATGGGTGTCACTTCAGTCAATCAGTGTTACGGCATTCTAATAAAGCTAAAAAATTCTAGCCCCTCCAACCCACATAATGAAAAAAAAAACCCTTACCTTTATCCAACGAGCGTTTTTCTTCATCTAGTTTCTTCTTTTTTCTGCGCCAGATGAATACGCTAGTTTGGACGCCATGCCTTGAATGACCTGAACTTACAGCTCGGCGCAATTCCCCGCCCCGTCCTAGCAGTACTGGTCGTCATAGCAACGCGGCGTGGTAGACACCAAATCTGACCAATCAGCGGGCCAGGTGTCAGTTCCTTTTCACATCTTTTCCTTCGGGTCATTCCTCAGGTATTGCAGCTGACCTTGCAACTTGAGGGGCCCCCTAGTGGCGCGGGGGCCCTATGCACCCGCATAGTCCGCTTATAGCTAGAAACGGCTCTGGGCGAAGATACGCAGTACAGCAGACCTGCTGGAAGTTAACACATAGACTAAAGTGAAACCTATCAGCTCTGCTGGCATGGCAGAGTCGTAAAGGAGTGGACACGTTTCCAGTGGAAATAGACCTTCGCGTCACGCCCTGCCTTTCATGAATATCTTACCATTTTTGTTTGGTGTACACATTTGTTAATTCAAGTGTGAAGGATATATACATGGTCTCTCAAAGATAAAGTTTTAAATCCATGCAGAAGTGAATAAACAAAGTATTAAAACTAATGACAAAGTCTAACCTGAGGTAGAAGACTGACTTTGTGGTACGCTCCTGGTAGACAAACATGTTCTTCCTGTTGACCACACAGAAAGAGTTCAGCACAGAGCGCAGGGCCTGGATTGCTGAGAGAGGGAGATATAAAACATTCTGACATGTTCAGCATGTTTACAAAATAAATATATATCTTCACAAAGGCATCATCAATATTTTAAAAGCACAAATTCACAAATACATACAAAAAAGGGCTCTGTAGCTAAAAAGCGCTTTGAAAAAACTTCTGCTTCACTACCGCAGTAAAAGTTCTGTAAACTAAACACATTTAAACATTAAGCTGCATAGTGCAACCACACACCTAACTGCTGCACACAAACCACCCCCACCCTAGGTCCTGGAATTCTAGGGCATAAAAAATCTCTGCTAAATATCAGATCTGCTTAACATGCAAACAGTCTAACATACATAAGACTGACAATATTGACATATTTTCAATTATGTTAAACCATCCTGGACCAAGGCAAACTGCAGATTGACAGTCCTGAAATTTATTCAGAGAAAAAATGTAAACAACGCAACACTCTGTAATCAGAAGTGGGCAGCCCTCCTTTCTTGAGCCCCTGTGTCCTTGAGTGTTTGTGAAACCACACAAATGTTCAAGTACTTGCTGATTGAGACTCATTGGTCACACAGGTTTACACTACTTTTTGCAAACCCTCTGCTTTTTTTCTTTTCATGTCCGGTGCAGTGGTTTGGACTTGTGCTTTTAAGGGCTGTTGAAGAACCACTGGATTGCAGTTTTTCCCTTGATGATGATCTCATGGTAAACAGCAGGGCTATGAAGGCCACACCTTCTACATTGGCTGTCCTGCAACTCCCTCCAGTGTTGGGAAGATTACTTTGGAAATGTAGTTGGTGACAATTACAAGTTACCCTGTTGAAAATGTAATAGTAGTGTAACTATTTCAATTACTTTCTCAAATTGATGTAACTAATTACATTTGATTACATTTTGATTACTTTTCTTAATTTTGAATGAAATCTCTCAACTGCTAACCATTTTCACATTTTAAGACCTATAGTGTGATAAACCTTTCAGTTCAAAGGTTTAACCATATATTATGAGTCTGCCCTTAGGCCTGTACTGTAAAGGAGGCTCACTTCCTCACTAAATGGAGCGACAATGGGCTGATTTCAGCCAAAAGGAGCAGGTTGTTTTAATGGAGAGAGTATGAGCGATACAAAAAAGCCTGATCACAGCCTGAAGCAACAGTTTTGCTGCAAATATGACAAGAGGAGGCTGATTTTAATTTCTGACAGCTCTACATTGAGCTGCTTTTAAATATGAAGCTTTAGAGCAACAACAACTGTTGTTTTAAACTGTGTTAAATATTGTTTTCATATATTTCACTGATCGCAATTATAAAATGCCAGTGTGTGTTTTATTGAAAGCGAGGCTGGTGTGCGTATGAAAATAGGTTACAGTGGGTTTTTTAGGTGCTGTAACTACAAGCAAATCTCATGTTGTCTCTGTACAAAGACCTTTTTAAATGTGAGAAAACAGAGTAGACCTACTCAAGATTTGCATTTGGGCAACACATAACAGGCGAAACAATTAATTTATTCATGGCCACATTAAGTTAAATTATCTGTCCTGCTGCGAGCGCACAACTTCTTTCAGTGGTGACTGACTGTATATAAAAGTAAATAGGCTATAGCCTAATAAATGACCTCCTGACGCGAGTCGGATCAACAGCTGAGCAGCGTATCCCCTCAGCTGAACATCTGTAGGCGGAGACGCTCAGAGAGAAAGTAAACAGCAGCGGATCAGCGCGATCTCTCCCTCCGTACAAATGCTCCGTTCTGATCCAGCTCCACTGGACTTTCAAAGTAAAGGTCACGCCAGCTGTAAATGAGTTAAATAGTGAAACAGCTGCGCTTTTATAGCCGATTTTATGATTAAACTCTGAACAGAACCTGGTCTGGACCAGGTAATGAGCTAAGTATAAGTTACCATGGTGATCTAGCCAGGTTAAAAGAGAGCCACCTTTGTAATACAGGGATACGATTTATCAAATGTAACTTAAGTTGTAATAATTGAAATTTCCAAAAGCAACTGTAGTTTAATTACATATTTTCTCCCAGTAATGTAACAGATTACAATTACGTACATTTTGTAATTAAATTACGCAACGTCGTTACATGTAATTCGTTACTCCCCAACACTGACTCCCTCTACCTTTGTCTCCCCCAGTCCCACATATCACATCTCCAAATGGTTCAGAATGCAGCAGCAAGACTGTTGACTAGATCAGAAAAGTGGGAGCATATCACACCCGTTTTTGCATCCCTTCACTGGCTGCCAGAACAACAAAGGATCCATTTCAAGAAAGTTCTAATGGTGTTCAAAGCCCTCAACGGTCAGGCCCCATCTTACATCTCAGACCTTTTACACCCCCCACCAAGCCCCCTAGGTCCCTAAGATCCTCTAATACAGGTCTTCTCCACATCCCCTGCTCCAGACTCAAACAAAAAGGTGATCGGGCCTTTGCAGTAGCTGCTCAAAACTTGTGGACCCAACTGCCACCTCACATATGCAATGCCCCCTCCATTTCTGCCTTTAAATCAATATATACACCCTGGCTTTTTCTCCCCATTAATCTACCTTACCTCTACACTATTAACTTTGTTAATATGTGACTGTCTGTTTTATGTATCTTTTATTTAAAATTGTTATTTTTACTTTCATTTTTTACCTATTGAATGCACTATGTACAGCACTTTGGTCAGTGTTACATTTTTAAATCAATCGCTGTTTGCTTCCTCCTTTTTAATCTGCTTTGATCAAATGTGCCACTGTACTGTAGTAACTACTTCTGGATGTTTGTTTCTCTCCCTTTTCATTACCTTATTTGTAAAATATATTCATTTATTTAGATTTATTATATAATTGTCAAAACAGGGCAGGAAATATATCAAATATTTGAAATCATCTTTCTGTAAATTGAAAAAAAGAGAGAACAAAAACATCAGAGCTTGGCTCAACTCACTTGAATTTAAAAGTTATCATACGTAGTTCTGTAAAGTATATACACTGTTTGCAATAATAACTGTCATTTCCAATAAATATGAACTTACACAGATCTTTTGAGTCATGGTAGATGTCGCCCTGATTTTTACAAGCTCAGGTCTACAACTCACCCCTGGCGACCCCCATGTTGGGTCCCATCTTGAGGCGTGGATGAATGTGGATGATTGTGCTCCAGACCACATCACAGGCAAAATGTCCAGGGACAAACTGCATGGTGGCTGCCAGGTAATCTCTGGCCTGGTAGCTCTCCTCTGTGTTGTAATCTGTATGGTTGGGTCAAGAAAAACAAGGATGAGATCACGTAAATATGTACAGACATGACTAAAAGAGCTGAGCGTGACATCAGAGAAGAAGTTAAAGCGTCTACTACCTTATACTGGGGTGCACAGAAAAATGTCAAAACCCTCTACATCTCCTTCTGACTTACCATCAGAGGTGTTGAGCCTCTGCCTGTAGAGAGACTCATTCTTCCAGATGTCTTCTTCACTCTCAGCCACCAGCAGAGAATTGCAAACATGGCTGTCATGTAGGTCCTGCAGCAGCATACGCTACACACACACACAGAATCGGTGAAGTTCATCTAAATTTGGTTTTGGTTTTGGTCGTGTATATACATATATATAGATATATATACATATAAGATATTAGAGAATATATATATATATAAAATAATACTATATATATCTCTATATACATATATATATCTATATATATATATCTATCTATTATATATTAAATCTGGGATATCTATATGTGTCTATATATTATATATATATCTCTTTTATATTATAGATCTATTTATATATCTAATTCATTATCTTATATTTCTATATCTAGATATATATATAGATATATAGTTATCTACTATATACACCCAACACACCACCACATCTATGGTTTATGGTTAAACATCTATTGAGGACCAACGTAGGGAAGAAAAGCTTACCAATGAGTGTGAAAAAACAATTTTCAAACCATGCCAGTAGGCACTGTAATTACATTTTTAAACTGTCACATGTATGTTTTTTTCTATCACTGTGTTCCTTTCAATATTTTCACAACATATCAGTGTTACTTCATTTGTATGATATTCTAAAACAACACAAAAACACAATCTGTGGTGTAATTTGCTGAATGATGCAGCAGCTACCTGATTGACAATTCTGCAGATTTCACTGATCTTCCTGACCACCATCTGATGCAGTTTTAAGTATTCAGGCAGCTCCTGATCTTCCTTCCTTTCCAACTCCTCAGCACTGACCTCTTTTCCTTCTGTGAAGCACCTGCAAAAATATTAAATATCACATGAAATGTCCACTTACAAGCCATTATTAAGCATCTGAGAATCCTTTCAAGGAATTTTGACAGGGACCTTATTAATCTCATTTTAGATTAAGTTAAGCTTCCCACTTTTACTCTTAAGAGCAAGTGTCATCACCATTTGACAAATGTTGAAACTGTGATTTATGATGACATCTCCTAGTAGTACAGGAGAACTTTTCAGGGCACATGATGCAATTATTTTACTTCTCCGCCTGAAAGAACAAGCAAAAGTGTGCTATTCTGAAATCCTTGATAAATATGGACCAAGGACTACAGGCTGATTATCAAATGTTAAATACATGTAAAAAGTAATGTGAGAGGATTTCCTAAGGCTTGGCTGACCTGGAATGGGAGTAGACCTTCACTCTGTCCTGGTAAATCTTAACAATCAGCCAGAAGTCGGGCATCAGTGCAGACTGACACTCCTGTTCATCCAAGGTGGGGCTTTCACACTCGGAGTCACTGCTGCCGCCATCATAGCCTTCAAACACAGAGTTTAAGTAACAAACAGGCAACATCATCATCATTACATCATCAAGATTTAAGTCACGTCAAGTATGGTAATCTTGTGACAGCTCCTCAACTCTATAGCCTGATATATCAAAGTGACAATACAGTCAAGCCATTTCTTTGCTTTATTATCAATGCTGTATGTTTCTTTAATCAATGTATGTAATGTATGTGTCTTTTATGTTATTATTTTTTAAGTCTTTCATAATGGTTTGATCTTCAAGCAGTGCAGTAAGTTTTGTTGCACAAGGTTCACTATTAATAATCCACATTTGTGTGGAACAACATGCTAACCTGAACTAATTGAAAAATAAAATGGAACTTAAAATTAAATTTGGGGTGCTGATACTGAAGCAGTCAATATTTGTTTTTTATGATGATGATCCAATCCTGTTTTCTACTTTCTAAGCTAATCTTCAGATCTATTAAGATGAACATCATATATTCTTTTTCACAAAGATATGAACCGCAAATTTGTCCATATGAAATTAATCTTTGTATCTTCACCTTTATTTGTAGCAGATCTAACAGTTTCAGAACCACTTAGATTTACTTGCATCACTATTGTTGGTTTGGTTCAAAATCAAATCAAAGCTTGGTACAGAAAAACAATATTTGGTCCTTTTGGCATAGTTCAACATTTTATTAGAGCTTTACTGACCTGCCATGCACACAAGATTATTATTATTAATATAAAAAATTGTGTGTATAAATATACATTGCTGTTGAATATCTGAACCTTCAGTTTAGGACTTACACACTGTAGTTGATCACTCTCTTGTAATATACTCTTATGATCGTATTTTGATTTCTGTATTGCCAAACCTGCTTTAAATCACAAAATATTGACAGTTATTTAATTTACTTCACAAATTTTCAGTTCATGAATCATTGCATGCAGCTAATCATAAGGATTATGAATGTAGAGCACTGATTCTTGAGATAAGGGACAAACCATGTCCTACATAGAAAAGTCTTATTTATATTAAAAATAAATACATTCATAAAAATAAAAATGCTTAAAAAGTTTCATGTAAAGGAATTGTGTTTAATCAGTTCATTCATTTCATATGTTTAAAAAAGATTTCAGCAGAATTTGTTCAAATTCAGGCTCTGTACCCAGAAAATACATGTATTTAGCCTGTCCTCAGCAAGCAGTCACAATGTCAAGCTGCAAAAAAGTGTTAAAAAGTGTTACAAATGCATAAATATACATAGCCAATGAAAATACAGTATCAATAAAATATCAAAAATACAAAAAGTGAATTTTAAATTATATTTTCCATTAAATGCTGCTGATCAAAGGTGTGTCCTAATTCTCCGTCAGATTTTTTAAACATCCTAAATAAATCAGGAAATGTTGTGGTCAGCTATCACCCTGAGGACCCCTTTTCCACTTCCTGTTCATAGTGAATGCAACAGTGGGAGATATGGTCTAGTAAGTTTTAAATTTTTTATATTTTAAACAAACAATGTTGATAAAAAATGCAGTCACAGCTTTTAAACGTCAACACCGTCTGTACATTATTATGATCTTAGTTAATAATTGTGAAAGAATATTGCACATTTTAGTTTAGGTTATAGAGGTAGCTAACTACTGAGGAATAAACAAAATGGCTCAAGTAAAAAAATACTCCATTTTGTCAACTCCGTCAGACATCAACTCTGTCAGATTTTGTGTCTGACGGAGTTGACTTGTATACTAACGGGGTTGACAAGTGATCCCAAAAACTCTATAGCAATATAATATTATTTTTGAATATGGTAAAGTATTCCAATGTTATTTAATTGGCTCTATTTACATATATACATATATGGGCTGATTTACATACAGCTGTATACAAAACATTTGACTTGTAGAGCTAAGACAGGCTAATGAGGTTACGACACTAAGTATTATAGCCCTATTACACCATTAACATGGTAGTTAATGATGTGACATAGTAGTTACATGATAGTTGAGGCTCTAATGTGGTAGTTAAATGGTAGTTAACGCTGTTAACATGGTAGTCACATAGTAGTTATTGCTGTTAACATGGTAGTTACATGGTAGTTAATGCTGTTAGCATGTAGTTACATGGTACTTAATGCTGTAACATGGTAGTTACATGGTAGTTTATGCTGATAACATGGTACCTACATGGCACTTAATGCTGTTAGATGGTAGTTGCATGGTAGTTTAGGCTCTAATGTGGTAATTACATGGTACTTAATGGTGTAACCTGGTAGTAAATGCAGTGACATGGTAGTTACATCGTAGTAAATGCTGTAAAATGGTAGTTACATGGTAGTAAATACTGTAAAATGGTAGTTACATGGTAGTTTAGGCCTTAATGTAATAGTCACATGGTAGTTAATGCTGTTAACATGGTAGTTACGTGGTGGTTTAGGCTCCAATGTGCTAGTTACATTATAGTTGCTGCTGTAACATGGTAGTTACATGTTTATGTTTAAATGTGGTAGTTACATGGTAGTTTATGCTGTAACAAGATGTAGCAGAGAGCTCTACAGCTTTACACCACAGACTTCAGCTACCAGACAGAGTCTTGCTATCTTCAGAAGTTTTCTGATGACTCTGCTGTCGTTGGATGTATCAGCAGGGTGAGGAGGCTGAGTACAGGGCTGTGGTGGACAACAGCGTCACATGGTGTGAGCTGAACCACCTGCAGCTCAACACAACAAAAACCAAAGAGCTGGTGGTGGATCTGAGGAGAATCAGGACACCAGTGACCCCAGTTTCCATCCTGGGGCATAACATGGACATTGTTGAACACTGCAAATACCTGGGAGCAGTGACGGACTGGGAACAAAAAACGGCCCTGGCATTTTCACCCACAAGCGGCCCACGGAAGGGGGATGCGAGCGCCCAAGCGCAATTTTTGACGCACGTAAAGAACAGGCACTTTTGATAGCCCCGGTGATAGTAAACCTAAATTCCCAAGCTATAAACAACTACACCCCAATACATAAATCACATTAATAAATCATCAGAGCCAGCCTCCCCATAATACAAACGTGTCTTACCGTCACGCAGTCATCCATGTCTACCTCTTCATCCTCCTCTTGCTCATATTCCTCACTGTCCTGTCTTTGTCCCTTGTGTGCTGGTGCTAGCAGTATTAGCGCTCGTGCTAGCTGAAGCTGCACTTGATTTTAAAAACAAATCAGTCGGTTTGCAGCATTTTTCACTGTCAACCAACAGTGCTCTCTGAGATTTCTCTTTTTCTCCGCTCCCACCTTGTGTCGCTTGATACCTCAATTCATTTTTTTGCTAGCTTAAACTCAGTCAACTTCCAACTTCCAACCTCCAAATTCCAACAACCACACTCAGACGGTCCACTCGATTCAGTCTTGAAATTCCCAGAAGGCATTGCTTCATTTTAAGTTTTGCAAACAACTATTCAAATAAAAAATGCAGGTAGATTTGTTTTATTTCAAACCATGCACGTTTTTGAACATCTGAATAAGACATTTTCGCTACAAAACAATGCAGTGATATAAAAGTTTGTGACTGTAGAAGGTAACCATGACTGTGATATAGAGACTCGTATGTGGCATATAAATAGTGATTAGATTGTCTCGTTATTTAGTGTATAGGATTAGGAGAAGTTTGGCTTCCCGTTGGCTTTAAAACCTTTATTGACGCTTGAAGCAGCCGGGAGAAACGAGCTTGGGACCGCTCTGTGATTTGTCGGCCGGCCCGAATGGCCCATGAGGGCCGCTGGCCCCTCTGGCATCTGCCCAAATTCTAGATTATCAGTCCGTCACTGCATTTGACCTATCATCTCATCAGGTCAACGATCGTGAGAAAATCCACTGACCACCGAAAAACATCCAAAAAACCTTATGATAGATTAGAGATTAGATAAATTTAGGCTATTTGTCCTTTACAGGAAAAATAAAAAACTTCATTATTATTATTTAGTTTAGTAGGCCTATTATTTGTCAGAGTTAACAGGCCGTTTGACGCAGCCGCTCCGCTTTATTTATTTATGTATTTATTTATTTATTAATTTAGCCTATTTATTCATTTGTGGCCACGGCTGCCTATTGATGCAGCCGCTACGCTTTATATTTATTCATTTAATTATTTATTTATTTATTTATTTGTGATGCGGCCACGAGCGGCAGGCGGGCTGCAGTGGCATTTGCCCACATTGCCCAATGGCCAGTCCGTCCTTGTCTGGGAGAGTACATTGACAATAAACTGGACTGGACTAAGAACACTGAAGTCCTCTGCAAGAAGGGACAGAGCCGCCTCTATTTTCTGAGGAGGCTCCGCTCCTTTAACATCTGCTGGACGATGCTGAGGATGTTTTACGAGTCTGTGGTGGCCAGTGCTATTCTGTTTGCTGTGGTGTGCTGGAGCAGCAGACTGAGAGTAGCCGATGCCAACAGACTTAATGAATTGATCTGAAAGGCCAGTGACATTGTGGGGCCGGAGCTGGACACTTTGACTGCAGTGTCAGGCAGGAGGATGCTGTCGAAGGTGCGGGCGATACTGCAGTACGGCTCTCACAAGGGCTGCACAATATTGGAAAAAACTGAGAGTGTTTTTTTTAGCCCTGCAATATGTATTGCGATATGAAAAAATACAGGAATTTTCATCGGATGACCTGAATAGCACTTTATGTGATGCTGCATTTCATACTGATCAGCATTTATATTTCATATGAGCTCATGCATGCGTGCGCCCACCCAGAACTTCCATTCCCCAGCTGGCTTACTTTCATTTGTAAAAATTACACCTGTCTAATTTTCCTTTGGGTGGGGGTTGGGCGTCGGTAACAATTTATAGCGGGTCAGCTCGGGTGCGAAACGTAATTTGTGCTACTGTAGGAAAACGGGTCAGATGCAGTTTTAAGTATGGTGTGTACGGGTGGGTTTTCAAAATAAGACCTGTGCAGGACTCTGCTGTGTGGTACCGACGTAAATAGTCAAACAAATTAATGGTGTTACCTCGTTGTGGCAACAGATGCAACACACTACCAACACAGAACATGTGTTTGGTCAATATCATCCTTCTTGTAGCCGAAATAATTCCAGGTAACTGACGTTGCTTTTCTTTTTGGCTCCAAGTCTTCGTTATCGAGATTTTCTCTTGTTCGTTGCTCATTTTTCAATGTTGTAACCAGCGACTTACTCCATGTGCAGGGGCTGGTCTGATTTGGCACGCTGATTAAGAACTAATGTGATTGGTGGATCGCTGTGCATGCAGAGTAGGGCTGCACAAAAAAACGTTAAAAAATCGCGATCTCAATTCACACATACACGTGATCTTATTTCTACACATAGCGATTCTGAAGAATTTTATATCTCGAGCTGAATCACAAACAAATGCTCCTGTTTCCTCCTGGATTTTTCGAAGCGCCCCCCAAACGCAGCACTGCCGCTGCCTCCGCCCTCAACCTGTGGTAAAGCATCTTTATAACACGGGATTCAGCGGAGGAAGCCTGCCTGCAGTTGAGTGTCTGGAAGGAGTGAGTGAAAGGCCGTTTTTAGACGGGGCAGCAAGCCGCCAATCTGCCCGTCTTTCGGGCAGCTAGGTCCACGGTTTTAGACAGAGGGCGGCAAATTGAGAGTCTGTTTAGGTCCGCCGATTTGCCGCCTCGGAGGGCAAACTTATTTCCACCTCGCCTGCTAGATGAGCAACTGGACAGCCGCTGAGAAACGAAACAGCTAGAGATCCAGGAGAAGCTAGCATCTCCCGGATCTCTAGCTGTTTCGTTGTGTTAGCTTGTTGTTGTAGCGCAAGCTAGAAACGGCCGCTACTTTCAAAGTAAAAGCCCCCGCTAAGAACCCAGTTCTAAACTACAATGGGGTGCAATGTAAAGCTCTTATTTTGAAGACAAATTTGTTGTCAACTGTTCCCAGCCCAACTTCGGGCTTCATGTCACGTCACATGTTTACTCGATGAATATTACGCCTCCGTTTTAGAAAGCCGATCACAGCAGCTATCACATATCACCTAGCCAAAGATACGGCCCCAATAAACACTGTACAACATGAGGGATTAAAGGATGCCCTCTCATCTTGGAGACTTGTGTAAAAATAATTTCTCATCGAATGATAGAACTTGAACAAAACAAAAAAAAACATTGCTTTGGCAGAGGCATATGCCTCTGCCATACTACACTGTTGTTTTACTCATCAGTGCAATAAACATTTTGTGAAAAAATCGTGCCAGAGAATTGTGATCTCAATTCTAAGCAAAAAAATCGTGATTCACATTTTTTCCAGAATCGTGCAGCCCTAATGCAGAGTCTGCATGCAGAGTCTGCATGCACAGTCTGCATGCACAGTGTGTGTGTCAGGTGCCCTTGAAATTAGGTGAGTTCATTTGCGTCCTACATCGCAGGCCCTGCGATGTGACTATTGCACACACATACATCGCGATGGCGATGCTAAAACGATATATCATTCAGCCCTAGCTCTCACCCTCTCCACAACGCTCTGGTCAAACAGATGAACACCTTCAGCCAGAGATTGATTGCTCCTAGATGCACCACTGAGCGCCACAGGAAGTCATTCCTGCCTGTGGCCATTAAACTGTTCAACTCCTCACTCTGATGATTAGACTTTCACATAAAAAAACAAAAAAACACAGAACAAACAAAACAAAGAAAAAGCAAAACTGTAATTTAAAATACAATTACTTCTCTATAGTGTAGATATTATCTAACTGTATATTTTATTGTATATTTTCCAGACTGTCTACTTTTTTATTTGATATTTTATTTTATTGTCTACTTATGTTATTTTATTTTATTTTATTATTGTCTACTTAATATCTTATTTATATCTTTAT
Source organism: Sparus aurata (assembly GCF_900880675.1). Classification (NCBI taxonomy): domain Eukaryota; kingdom Metazoa; phylum Chordata; class Actinopteri; order Spariformes; family Sparidae; genus Sparus; species Sparus aurata. The sequence continues at coordinate 32,774,098 of NC_044197.1, forward strand.
CTTTATCTCGTTTCCATTCACGCTGTATTTCTATTTCCTCTTTTGCACGGAGCGCCTGTAACAAAAACTATTTTGTTTGCACTCACACTGCTCTAGCCACAACCGGGCCTGAGCAAGGCTACCTCATCGTAGTGTGGTCATGTTACAAGGGAAAACAACAAAGAGAACATGACTAACTTTACTGACTTGTTTGTGGCTTATTTTGTGTAATTTTCTCGTCATATAGGGCACTCTCGCTTTCCTGGATTTCTTGATTATGCGAGGTGGCATAATATGCATGATTATACTTCATGTCCAGTTGTGCACGTCCCTTTTGCATGTGCTCTATCATGAGCAACCATGCCGAAGCCCACCTCTTCCAACTGTGCCAGGGCCAAGGAAGTGTACCCTGCTTGAGCATGATAGAGAGCAATCACATTAGTCAAACTCTGACTAATGGAGGTCTCTGGAGTTCAAACGTGTGTGCACAGTACAGATGGCTAATGTGAGTGTGCCCTAAAACTAATACAATGAGAAATTACTTGTCGCAATCACCACCTCCTTCAAACCTCTCTAACACTGATCCTGTTGGTCAACCAAAGTTTAACTTTGTACAACACTTACCCTGCATGTCTGAGTCCAGACTGCCCTGGCTGGAGACAACACTCTGGACTCGACTCGGCCTGGGTTTGCCACAGCCTGAGGTAAGACAGAATGACATTTCCCTGAGAAGATTAATTGTCACAGGATCACAGTCACAAGCCAGAGCCAAAATCAGAGATGGAACCTCAGATTCTTTAATCAAAGGCAGTGGAGAGAGCAAGCAGCGGATCGAACAGTGCTGGGTGCCCAGGTAGCTCAGTTGGTAGAGCATGGGACCCTCGGGCAGAAGCTTTGTACATGCTGCAGCTGCCTAGTTTTTGAGTCCGACCTGTGGACCATTGCTGCATGTCATCCCCTGCTCTCTCATCCTATTTTCTGTCATGTCCAAGCTGTCCTGTCAAAATAAAGCTGTAAAATGGCCCAAAAAATACATTTTAAAAAATCTGTTGGTGCTTAGTGTTACCTGTCACGTTATGGAGAGGGAAAAACCTGCAAAGGCAACCAACTACTTAATAATACACCATAGGTATGCAATGTGTCTGTTTGACTCACTGTGAGACGCTGACTGCATGGACTCAGCCAGACTGACACTTGACAGTGTCTTGGGGTGTGAGGTGGGCTCTTCATGCTGCATCTGGGTTGTACTGGGCTGAACTCTGACCTCCATCATGCTAACTGAACTTTGAGAGACAGCATCATGTGCCTCTGGCTTCAAGGCTCTGATTTGCTTACTGGCTTCTGCAATTGTGTCACTAGCAACACAGATGGACATCTTGTCTTCAATCTGCACAGAACAGAATTAAACTAAAATTAGCATAATTTTCATATCAACATGTTTCATCTATTGTAACTGTTCAACAAAGGACATTAGAGGATTAGACATCGTGGTTTGTTAGGCTCTGAAAATATTTATTATTGTTACTCGGAAACCAGTGTGCATTGACGTATCTGACCTCACTGTCTGCCTCTGCTGCCCGAGCATCTGCTTTACTCTCCACCATCAGCTCCTCTACCTGTGGTCCGGCAATGCAGGGGTCAGTGTGTGGAGGGGGGTCTGTAGTGCTCTCAGACAGCCTCTTGGTGGCATGGATCCTCTGAGGGTGCAGTCTGCTCAGGGACATATAGTAGAAACCATCCTGCTCTCCATTCAACACGTAGCCAGAGAATGAAATTCTGCGAAACTCCTGAGGGATCAGACATGATCTTAATCATACATCCTGACAACACTGCTTTTATGATGTTCCACTACAGGCAAATACTGAGATAAATGATAAATGTAAAGAAGAAAAAGGCTGATTAAAGGGAATAAGCCAAAAGATACAAGATGGACATGGATATCATTCTTTTTCCAACTGCAAAGACCACTGTGTAGTTTTGGAGAAGAAATTCAAACTGAAGAATTGTAAAATGTACAATATTAATGAGATAATAATACAAACTCAGAAATAGGTATTTTTGTGAATAAACAAACTTTTCTTAGAGAAAAATAAGTAAAATGAAGGTCTTTCTCTAATTACATTTCTTCCCCTGAACTAAAGAGTGCTTTTCCAAAGCTGGCATGAACAACATGAGCTGGGTATAAAAAAAGAAATATGATGGGAGGTGTCATGGTAAGTGCTCATTAGTGGTGCAAAGGATCATCATTGATCCATGATCCGTTCGGATCAATATCTTCAGTTCGGCACACACATGATCCGTGGATTGATATATAAAAAAAAAGTTGTGCACATGTTCAATCACACACTTGTTAAGTGCAGCGTGGTCATGGTGAGCGAAGGAACGGAGGAGCTTGAACGCCCCGCGCCATTTAAATCCCCTGTATGGGAGCATTTTGGCTTCCCTGTCAAACATAATGGTGAGGGAAAGAGGTTAGTGGATAAAACCGTGACGGTGTGTAGGCACTGTGGCACAAGAAAGCCATATGACAGTGGAAACAAATCAAACATGGCCACGCATTTGAAGCGACATCACCCCGGTGTTTCACTGACAGGAGTGAAAACGAAGGCTGCTCAACAACTGTTGCGCTAATGCGTAGGGATACGGAGGTTCTACGGTTGAGAAAATGTAGTGCAAAAAGAATTGGTGGTCTGACGGCAATGCAAAGCGCTGTGAATTTTCTCTATACAACGAACATTTGAACTTTTATAGATTTTTTTAGGTGAGCCTTGTTTTAGGTGGTTAAATTTCTCTTTTTCTCTGGACCCGTTCACTGCAGTACAAAGCTGAGCGTCTGGGCTGGAGCGGCTCTCTACTTCTCCAAACTGAGGCTGCGCTGATCGGTGATTATGGTAGGAAACGGATCGACTATAGATATGTACTTTATATGACCCCACTTAAAAAAACACTAACTATCCCTTTAATTGACCAATAATTAAATTTTTTTTTTGTCATTAAAGTATTTATTTATTTTCAAACGTATAATACAAAAACCTTACAACGGACAACACAAACACAGACAAAACCCAAAAGGCAGTCAAAACAGAAAACTACTTAAAAGGACAACACCCCTCTGTACCACTATATAATTTGTGATTGGCTGCAAATTGTTTCAACACATTTTCAATGTATCAGGCCCTTAATATACTCAAAGAAATAGTCCCACACTAAATGAAACTTCCCTTTGACATTATTCTTCTTGGCAATCAATAATTCATAGGATCATAGGATGCAGTCTCTGTCATCAGTTGGGTCCAATCTGCGAGCCCCGGCATACATGTGCTCTTCCAGTTTCTCAGTACCAGCCTTGCTGCAGTGATGAGGCCTACAGTTATTAGCGCATGTTGTCCTTTGTTGACTCCTTGTGGCAACAGTGTGACATCTCCCAGGAGGCAAAACAGTGGCGACTCTGGCAACTTGTGTCCTAACCAATCTCCCAATTTCCTTAATACTTCTTTCCAGAAAGGTAATACCACAGGACATTCCCAAAAGGCATGTAAAAATTTACCAATTTCTCCCTTACATTTCCAACATCTTTTGTCTTCTACTAAGCCCATTCTAAAAAGCTTCACAGGAGTATAGTAGTATCTATGTATAATTTTATAATGGGTAAATTTACTTCTAATATCCCTAGTGGCCCAGCCAACTTTAGAAACTATGTTATTCCATTTCTCCTTACTTATTTCACACTCTAAATCTCTCTGCCATATTAATCTAAGATTCTTAGTATTCACCTTTTGCAATTCCATTATCTCTTTGTAAAATACTGAAGCCCTATGCATTGTACTTGGCAAGTCAAAAAAACTTTACAGCATATTAGGTTCCTCTATGTTTCTATTAAGTGGGAACACACTTCGCACACTGCTCCTTAGTTGTAAATACTTCCAAAATTCACCCCTTCCCTCCAGACCAAATTGGTCTACTAGCTCCTGATATGACTTAAAAACTGCATCCTTATATAAATCATCAATCACACATATACCACTCCTCTGCCAAGGATCCCAGCAGAATGAGCGCTTGCCTATCACAATACGTGGGTTATCCCAGACAGAAGAATACCCCTGCTTATATTGTGATTTCCCCATCAACCTATGCACCTTAGACCACACCCATTGAGAGTATTTCAAAATGGGGTTTTTCCCCCCCTCTACCACCTTAATCTGAGAGAGAGCCTGTATGGGTCTGGAAGGAGCCACCATGGCCATTTCTATCTTTATCCAATCTGGTTGAGAATCATAATTAGCCCAATGCCTCACCAACTTAGCCAGTTCAAAAGCTAAATTATATATTTCTACATTTGGAAGTGCCAAGCCCCCGTTTTCCCTTGTAGTACATAGCTTCTTAATATTAATCCTAGGTTTTTTCCCATTCCACAAATACTCTTTAATCATTTGATTATATTGTTTGTATATGCCACTAGGAATAATTACTGGCAGCATCATTGATATATAATTACATTGTGGCGCTATCACCATCTTAATAGTGGTAATTTTACCCCACAAAGTGAGATTAATTATCTTCCATCTTTCCAAATTATTTTTCATCTCTTGAAGTAATGGCATTAGATTTACCTCCATTATATCAGACAGGTCAGCAGTCAACTTTAATCCTAAATATTTCATTCCTACCGGGATCCATCTAAATTGAAAGTCAGAAATCTCGGACCGGAAAACAAGACCTAGATACAGGCATCGCCTCCGATTTCTGCCAGTTAATTTTATATCCAGATATTCGAGAAAATGTTTCAATCTTATTCAAGATTATGGGGATAGAATTAGCCGGGTCCGAGATAAGCAACAGAATATCATCCGCATACAAAAACAGCTTCTGTTCTGTCCCACCACCCCACACCCCTTTAATACCTGTATCCGCTCTTAGAGCAATAGCTAATGGTTCTAAAAATATGGTGAAGAGTAGCGGACTCAGTGGTTCCCCCTGTTTCTGGCCTCTCATGAGGCCAAAAAAGGGAGATTTCAGGCCATTAGTTAGAACAGATGCCTTCGGGGACATGTAAATAATCTTAATCCATTTTATGAAATCCCCTCCAAATCCGAACACCCTCAATGTATACAAAAGATAAGCCAGTTCTACTCTGTCATATGCTTTTTCTGCGTCCAACGAGAGCGCCGTGGTGGGCATAACAGCATCACGACTTGCCCACATAAGATGTAATAACCGCCTAACATTATCCGATGAAGAACGCCCTTTAACAAAACCCACTTGATCTGTATGTACTATATATGGCATAGATCTTTCTATTCTTGTGGCAAGGACTTTGGTAAGAATTTTGCGATCAACATCTATTAAGCTTATAGGTCTATAGCTCCCCGGGTCCGTAGGGTCTCTATCTTTCTTCAGGATCAAGGTAATCAAAGCCTCATTAAACGTGCCTGGTAGTTGCCCCACATCAAATGACTCTTTATACAGTTTTGTCAAAATGGGTGCCAATAATTCAATATATTTCCTATAGTATTCAACTGGTAGGCCATCTAGCCCGGGAGATTTTCCTGTTTTCAGTGATGCTATCGCATCTCTAACTTCTCTTTCAGTAATATCTCCCTCCATCTGTGCTACTTGTCCTTCTGATAGTTTGGGGATATTTAAATTGGCGAAAAAGGCTTCAAGTTGTTCTTCTGATGGGTCTACTTCTGATTTATACAGTTTCACATAGAAGTCTTTAAATACCTCATTAATATCCTTTGTACTCGTTACTAACTCCCCATTTGTATTTTTAATTGCTGGTATTATAAAGCTAGCATCTTGTTTTTTTAATGGCCTAGCCAATAATTTACTGGCCTTTTCCCCACTCTCATAGAAGTTACTTTTCATTCTAAACATAGCATATTCTACTCTTCTACTGTATAGCTCATTTAACTGGAATTTTAATTCACAAACTCTTCTCAAACGGTCCTCAGTATGGTTATCCGCCAGTTCTTTTTCTGCATCCTTCAACTGGGATTCTAATCCCAGCACTTGTTTTTTACTATCTTTTTTCTTCTTACTTGAGTGAGCTATTATTTTACCTCTTACATACGCCTTAGAGGCCTCCCATACTGAACCTAATCTCCCAGTTGATCCAATGTTGATGTCAAACTTTTTTTTAAGATCTTCCCCTAACAAATTGGCAAAGGTTTCATCCTGAAGCAATGACACATTCATCCTCCATCTATTAGATTTAATAACGTCTGACTCCAAATTTACCCCCCATTGCACAGTAGCATGGTCTGTTAATGCAATGGGTCCAATTGAGCAGTCTACAGTTCCTTCTACCAGATCTTTGGATATCAGAAAATAGTCTATGCGGCTGTGACTTTTATGCATATTCGAATAAAATGTATATTCTCTATCTCTGGGATGTACTAACCTCCAGATATCCATCAGGCCCAAGTCTCTCATCATCAAATGTATAGCTCTTCTGTCTCTTGGCACACTATTTGTAAGGGATGTTTTGTCCAGAACCCCATCTTGTACCCGGTTATAATCGCTTGATATTAAAGTGTGACCATCCACTATTTCCCCCATCATTTTATTAACCTTATGAAAAAAGGTTGGCTCTTCTTTATTTGGGGGGTATATATTACATATATTAACCTTTACTCCATTTATTTTAGCCTCGACACATATTATCCTCCCTTCATTATCCTTATGTTGTTTCAACATGACAAAAGTTTGATTTTTATGTACAAGTATTGCAACCCCACACTTATTACTAGTATATGAGCTATGAAATATCTGTCCCACCCATCCTATCTTAAATTTAGCTATTTCTGTGTCCACCAGGTGTGTCTCCTGTAACAGAGCCACATCTGCTTGTTGAGATCTAAGATAGGACAAACATTTTTTCCTTTTAGCAGGGTTATGTGATCCATTAATATTCCAAGTAATAAACCTCACCAACTTAACCATATCTTAAGCCCAGTTTATACTCTTGCATATTGAATTATCCAAAACCTACACATTACAGAGTCAATCACATCACTTAATACTAACCATTTAGGGTGTTGTCCAACTGCCAGCCTTACCAAACAAAAATAAAACAGAAACAAAAAATGTGCCCCATGTTTTACACACATAACACAACCAGGCCAACCAAAAACACATCCATGGGTGGGAAAAGAACCATCCACCTGAAAACCATAGATGCAAAAACCTTCACTCCTATCTCCTTGAAAACCTAAGGAGATGGAGAAAGAAAAAAGAACACACACAAAAAAAAACTAATCTACCTCAACTAGACCGTGAGTCGTGTTCACTGACCAACCCAAAGAAACCCCCCTTCCCCACCAACCCCCTCGCACCATTGATCAAAGCTACTATATCTTTTACCAGTGCTTTCCGACATGTGGCATCGGGCTGTCACAGACAGCTCCCCCATAGAAATAAACAAAAACAAAAACAGTGCTGTCTTCATTTATCATTTACAATAGACACACATAGTCCTCCCCACCTAAAACGTATACATTTCTATTTACTGTTCCCCACAGGTCATTAAGAACACACACTCTCCTACCATGATACTGGTCTTCCATGTTTCAACATGTCCTTCCCTTGTGTCTCAATTAAGAGCAGAACCAGGTAATCTATGTCCGTCATCGGACAGCTTCACAACAGTCCGTCATCCGTTTGGCACATTTATTCTTGATCTTCTCCATCCTGCGTGTCACCGGCGCTGGAGGCTCCAATACCTCTTTATTCAAAAATGCCAGTGCCTTACGGTGATCGTCAAATCTCATCCTCTTCCCTTTCCAGGTGAAGCGCATTTGTGCCGGTGGTGCCACAGTAAACCGCACATCCAGAGAGTGCAGCTTTTCTCTCACCTCCGAAAACTTTTTCCTCTTCTCTGCCCACTCCCGTGGCAGGTCTTGGAAAAAAGAGAGCTTGCACCCTTTCCACTCCACTCTCTGCCCTTCCCTATACCTTCGTTTCGCGGCAGCAAACACTTTCTCCTTCTCCAAGAAGCACAGGAAGCGGGTAACAATAGGTCTGGGCGAGCAGTTCTCATCCATCACTGGTCCTCCAGGGACCCGATGCACTCTCTGCAGCTGTGTCTGGTCCACCGGTATGCCCAGAGCTTCAACAATGATGTTCCTCACACATATCTCCGGCTTGCCCTCTTCCAGCTTCTCTTTCAGCCCAACCAGAACCAGATTCTGGCGTCTGTCGCGAAAGTTGGCATCCTACTGGGCCGCCTCACGTACCGAGCACTTTTTCTCTCCACAATTTCCCGAAGGCCGACGTTCTCGTCTTCTAAATCAGATATTCTGCTTTCAGCTGCCTCCAGACGCTGTAGGACGCCATTAACATCTGTGCGGAGTCCCGCATTGTCTTTTTTCACTTGGTCAATATCAGCTTGCAGGACCAGTAGCAACTTACTGACATGCCCAAGCTCGTCCATGGCTTTTCCGAGCGAGTTTTGCATAGCAGACAGGACGCTTGTATCCATGCTTCGTTTATCACCACCGGAAACGGCCGCAACAATTTCTTCTCGTTTATCACCGTCCTGCATGTCCACCATGTTGTTAGCGTTACTTCGTAGTATTCTGGGAGGCCGCTGACTTTGCCCCGCTGCCATCTACGACTTATATTTGTTACACCGTGTCAAAGGAAAGTTCTCAATCACATCAGTAATTTTATAGTAAACTCTATCGCATTTCGAGGTATCGGGTTGTTGGGTTGGGGAGCTCCGTTCTAGGCGGCCATGTTCCTCACAGCGTGCTCACGTGACCCCCAAAATGTTTATTTTTTTATACAAACAGTTACAGTTGCTGGACAAGAGGTTTACACGGGAAAAGTATTGCAGTTCAAACCATGTGTGAAACAGAGAGAGAGAAAGAGAGAGATAGATGCGTGTGTGCGTCCTTGCCTCTTTAAATTTTTCTAGAGACAGCTCAGGCCCAAAGACAAACTGCAGCGGGACATCTTCACAGTGACAGTGCGGTTGACCACTGGAGCGCAAAACATGCTCTGCTACTTTCTGCAGTGTGGCCAAGCTGATGACCCGAGAGTGACGCAGAGCAGAAACAATCTCATCCTCCAGCAGCCAGCGGATCTGAACACACACACACAGAGACACACAGTGTTAAGTGTTAGAATTCAAAAATCATCAATCATCTTTTTTTTTTTCTCCTAACAATCCTATATAACTAGAACTATCCTCTAACAGCGTGGCTAACGTGTTCCACTGTTGTTGAGAAACCAATTTCTTGTTTTATAGTTTGACTTAAAAAAAAATGTAACAAAATTGTTTTAATTAACAGAACTTGTGTATTGTGTGAGTGCCCAAACTGGCATGTATGAAGTGTAATGCATAATGGGGGAAGCTAAAAAGTGAAGGCACTCCTTTCAAGATGTTGTATTTATTAGTTGTTGTACTGTTTTGTATTGTATTGTTGTGCTGCTGCTTGGATAGCAAATATTTACAAGACTCACCTTATCCATTGTAGCCAGAACTGCTAACCTTTGAAGATCTGGCAGCTTGGATAAAGGATCACCAGAGACCCTGATTAGAGACAAGACACATACCAGACAAACAAAAAGAGATTCAATGTCAATCTGAGAAAGATCAGCTCTGTATTGTTCTCAGGAACATGTTTATGTGTTGAGCAAACTCACCCATCAACACTGGCTCCCCTCAGACTGTCCAACACTGCAATCAGCTCCTCATCAGAGCGATAGGAGGAGGGCTGTCCAGGTGAACGATTCAGGGACACACTGCTCTCTGAGGTGTACCTGCACACAAAGAGGTGATCTGATGTGCCACACCATGGTTTCACCATTGGAAGTCATCACACATACACTTCAATTCAAATTATCATCAGTTCCAGTTGCTCATCTTAGTGACAACTGTTCTTTATTTTTCAGAAATGTCCTCTGCCTTTTATAAACTTAAAATGTGGAGAATTTGTCTGCGATGACATCATCTTTTACATTATGCTGATGCTGCACATTCTGTTTTTTGTTGATAATACCACTAGATGGTGCCGAAGTAAACCCAATCCAATTCTAAACATGCATGAGCCACATGACATTCATGAAATGACTTGACTTTAAACTGGGTTAAATGTGAAGCTACCCTTTGGAGTTTTTACCAAAAGCTGCACTATGGAGTAGTTTTACGTAAGTCCTTGTTATGCTTGTGTCTCATGCAAAACACACATATCCATATCCAAGGCTGCAACAGTTACTTTCATAATTTGTAAAGATATTCAGTTTCAATATCAAAAAGTAAAGCCTCACTTCAGAGAAATATTGGCATTTTTGATTGAAAATTGAACAAGCCAACTATAATTCTTTTTTCTTCAATAGGCTGATTGATTATTCATTTCAGCTCTATTTCATGCTATTTCATTAACTGACACTTTGGCTGGATTCCACCAACAAGAATCAACTTTTAAACCTGACTGAATCATGGTTTAGTTAAAATTGTGTTTCCCCAAACTTTAAAACTAGTTTAAAATCCAATCAAACCTCTCTTTAAACCTCAATTTAGTGTTTTATCTAAACTTGAATTAATTGTTGCACCTAAACATAAAACTCCAGTGTAAACTATGATCGAGTATTAACTTTAAACTTAAACTGGAAGAGGTTAAACTTTTAACATGACTGTCTTTTTTAAATGAACGGAGCAAAAAAAATCTGGTGACTGGGATAAAATGATGGGTCAGACTCAAACGAACTGCGCTTTATGATGCTGCTGAATTTTTAATCAACATACCACTTCAGTCAGTTCTGGATTTGATCAGAAGACTGGACCGACTGTCAGACAGTGGAGTGACAGAGATGATGGTGCTGGTTCATTAATAGGACATTTCCACATGTGCTAGCTTGGCTTGACTTGGTTTTAATTGGCACATCTATATTTTATCACTGTGAAAACAGGGCTTCCTGCTTCAGAGTTGTCTCTTACCTAACGTCGTTGTCTTGAGTAAAAGACATTTAAAAGAAGCAAGCTGGTCTATGGTTATGACAGCGTCAGAGGAGCGGCAGTGAACACTTCCTCACGACTGTGTTATTGAAGAATCTGCACTCACAAAGCTCCAATGTACATTTAGTTCCTATAAATTCTTTACAATAAAAGTTATGTTATTTGTCCTGTCAAAGCTTTTACTACGAAGCAGCATAATCAGGTACAGGTAACTACAGCCCCAGTTCACCCTCGTCTCTGGGGACTTGGGCCATGCTCCCCTCTACTTTCCCTTCCTTCACCCAGTATGTGAAATGTCACACAAGGGACGATAAAACCTTGGGTTTAATGCATGCAAACTTGAAGGAAGCATACACATTCTTTCCAGTCCCCTGCTTGGTTGCTCAGATCACTACTTGGTCCATCTGCTAGCAGACTACAAACCTGTGGTGAATTCAAATCCGCCACATAAAAAGTCAATGAAGGTTTGGTCTGAGGAGGCCAGTGAAAGGCTGAGGGACTGCTTTGACACCACAGACTGGTAAGCACTCTGCATCCCACATGAGGAGGACATCAACAGACTGCTTCACAAATCACATACATTTTCAGTGTGGAGAACACTGTGCCTTCCGGGAAGGTACAGTGTTAAAGCAACAACAAACCCAGGGTGAAGTCTGGGATTAAAATCATACTGGATAAAAGAAGAGGGTTTTCAGATCAGGGAAGAGGAACTGAGGAGAGCCCAGGATGAGCTCAGGCAGGAAATAAGGGATGGAAAAACAGCTACACGAGGTAACTGGAGCAGCAGCTGTTGCAGAACAACACCAGGGATGTCTGAAGAAGACTGCGGTGGAGGGAGAGGGAGAGCAACAGAGCGGAGACCAGGACTGGGCAAATACTCTCAATGACTTTTTTTGCTGTTATGTCTCTGACTTTGGAGACAGTCCCTGTCCTGTGGCAGACTTCCTGTGTGGTCCCAGGTCCAAATTCTGTGCACCCCAAGTAGCCTGGCCACTTCAGCCCTGTCGCCTTAACTTCTCACCTGATGAAGAACATGGAGAGGATTATTCTCAGGCACATCCATCCCCAGGTGAGCACGAAGATGCAGTCATCTGCCTGCTGCACAGAACACTTACGAACCTGGAGAACACTGGACTGTGAGGGTCATGGTTTTTTACTTCCCCAGTGCTTTCATCATGCTGGGACCCACAGATGAAGTCATTCATTGTGGATTTCAAAATGGACTCTGAACTGAACTCAGTTTCCCAGAATTCTCCAGTCTTCACATCTAGGTGCATAATTAAGTTTGAGCTACTATTGTTCAGGGTGACAGACGCCCCTCTGATCAGACAGTCAAAACTCCAGCTCTTTCCTTTGTTCTCCCTCTTCTCCACCTCTCTCCCCAAGGGGCTGCCTGCCCTCAGGCTTTCTTCTCCTGGATTCTTCTGGACCTAACAGTTGCCGAGAGCTACAAGCTACATCTCCAGCAGGCCCAAAGAACTTCTCCTCACTGCAGCGACACAAGTTCCTAATAGCATTCCAGATTAGTTAGCAGCAGCAGCAGCAGCTTTGACGCAGAGCTTGCCAGCTAGCTCCACAAATTGAGGAACACAAAGGAAGTTAGCACCGGTTAGCACCATTAGAGTGACCAGTTTCCAGGAGTGACATGGTGTGAGAACCACCACTTTTTTTTTTTATTCAGCCAGCCAGCATATAGTACATGTTAGTAAGTTTGTGTGTTTTCATCTTTGTGTTGAATAAAAGACTTTGAACCTTCATGCTGTCTGTTTAATATTGTACAATAGTGAACGTTGCCAACCTCTACACTGTCAAGGATCCAAAATCCTTTGACCATTATTAGCTATTATGATAAATTTTGTTGTAATTATTAAGTTAATTACTAATCAGACTTACAGTTTAGTACCTTTTTATGAGACTGATTTTGTGAATTGACTATCTTTTCCCTTCTTCAAGGGTGGTGCCCCGAGGTGGATCTTATTTATCAATGTTGCATGAAGCAATACAAATACAATTTAGCCAGCACTTCTTTGGGGAAACTGGAAGGGGCCGGAGTTGACCAACACCTGGCTGTATGGACCATAGACTTTCTCACAAACAGACCAAAGTATGCGAGACTCATGGACGTTGTCTCAGTTGCGGTAGTATGTCATACGGGGGTCCCTCAGGGTACGATGCTCTCTCCTTTCCTTTTCACCCTCTACACATTGGACTTCATGCAGAGCACTGAACTGTCACCTCCAAAAGTTCAAAATGTTATATTTCATTAAGAAAACAGTGCAGCCGAAAGTTTTTCTCCTCTTTTATATTTGTTAGGTCCCGTCTGCATGCAGATTTATTCTATTTGAATACCTATTTTAGTTTGGGTAGCATCTCTACATTGATTTAACTCTGGATTAATTCAATTTAAACCCAGTTTTACACAATTCTGATCAGATCTTACAGTACATTAGTCCTTGTTCTTGCAACCAGAATTAGTGGTTTAAAAAAGCCAAGTAAAATGCAAACAAGAAAAAAGACTTCTAACCAGTTTAAACATGTAAGGAAACCATGCAGGTTCCAAAATAGTGGGGGAAAAATATGAAAAGGACATGCATTCAACATTTTGTTCAATCTCAATGATATACATAGGACTTATTTGTTAACAAGAAAACTACACATTGTACCGTTAATACTGTGACGGCACCATGTCCCAAACACTTTGAATAATCCTCTATTTGCTCAGGCTCTGACTCACCTGTTATGATGGAAATTAGCCATGACTTCAATCTCAAGAGGTAGTGTCAGAACAAAAATATCTAATGTGACTGAGAGTTCATTCAAATCAACTGATTGTAAGGCCTCAGCATTCTCCAGGCAGGAAATAATCTCACCTGCAATCAAAGCAAAAGAAATACTCTAAATGGTCATATCAAAACTTGTAGAACATTGAAAAGATTTCTTTATTGAGGGAGGAAACCAGAGTGAGGCAAAGAGGCAATCATGGCTACACTCACCAAGACAGGTAGGCAGTGTTTGTATGGGCATGGAACCATGGCAGCTTTTCATATTGACAGAACACGTGACATGAACAAAGAGCGGTGGCATGTCCAGCTGTGGCCCCTCAGACTCCAGAAGGGAGTCTCCCTCCAGGATGCTGAAGGAGTCCTGGTCTTGATTGACCGTGTTGGAATCAGACAGGGACTGATCCTCACCCTCTGTGTGAAAGCTGGTACCTGGCTGCTCCTCATATTCCACCACTAAATCTGTGTCGCTCTCCATCATGATGCAGCAACCCAACACGTTCTCTGCACACAACACAGTCAACTCGCTTTCAACAATGGGCCCTTATAAACAGAGCAGTATTTTTGAACGGCACTAATAGAAGTATCTGGGATTCGTGAGGTTGTGTTGTGTATTAAGTACTCTCAACAACAACCTCAGATAATTAGCAAATAATAATGTAACCATGTTTTACAGCAGGACTCTCTGAGACCTCAAACATTTTTGTAGAGGACATGTCATCAGTTCAAAATCATATTTAGAAGTAATTATTTTATTAGTAAAAATGTTGTATAAAAAGAATCATAGACTTTTTCAGTTTTTTCCCTTGCAATAGTTGGCCACTTTAAGATTAAGAAAAGAATCATTGAAGCTCTCCTTTTCTGCATTATGTCTCACAGTATTCATATCTACGCTATCAGACCTACCTAAATATTCAGCTACATCTTTTAAGTATAGTATGAAGTATATACAGTGGTGCCAAGAAGGTGCTCTACACTATTGAGGGCCCATTTCTGCTGTACATCGTGCCAAAAACAAACCTCACCATCATCAGTCGCTGGCTCAGCTTCTGACACCAGCTCCTCACTGGGTATCCTTCCTACATCCCCATCCTCTGAGTCCTCCTGAGAAGACAAACCACAGTGCAAAGGGTTATCTAGTTTATTCAAGAGCTGGCTGGGGAAGGGAGAGTGGTGTCGCTTTCCAAGGCAGAACTGACACATATAATTGCAATTGGTTTTCACATGCACAAATTACCCTCAAGCATTATTTATGAATCTTTTAGATTAGATTTTTCTTTGGTTAAAGAAATACAAACTCCTTTGTTTTGTTGTTTTTCAAGTTTTTTTATTTACTCAATAAATCTCTGATAGTTATTTTCATCGTGAATGATTGCTAGATATGAAAGAAAAGTAAGTTGAAACAAAAGAAAACAACACAAAAACATCAAACAGTTTCGTCAACTCACCTCTATCTTGGATGAGGATGGGCAGTAGAAAAAGTAGTGTGGATTGGAGGGCACAGTTTTGAAGTATTGGGAGATGATTTCCATGAATTTATCCTGTCGAAGGATATATTTAAATCAGAATGGCATCATTTTCACATTGTAAGCTTATTACCAATTACCCAAAGGAGAGTTTTTGGCCCTTTTAAGACAGAGATTCGCAAAAGCTGCTTGGCTCTCACTGACTGGGACAGATGCTGTTTTCTGGATGGAGAAAGAGTTGGTAGGACAGACAGGGTGAGGGCGACTTTCCATATATAGGATAAATTAGGCTCTTTCAATGTTCTCACATATGTTGTCAAAGACACTACCTGCTACGCTATGTTATAATGCTGATTTGTGGGTAGAAGTTCATTTTGAACAATATCCTGTGAAGGACCAGGACGTCCCTGTCTCGTCCTGCCAGTTTACACTTTCACACAGTCATAGATTCACTATATTAAAGGGATATTCCACCATAAGTTTAATCCATGGTCTAACACATCGTGACACCGATTAAGACCCACCCTCGAGAGATCAAGTTTTCCAACCGCTAGCTTATGTAGTTTTGTCACTACATCCGCTGTTGAATCAGAGGTGAAATGAAACTGAAACCCATTTCTCCTATGTTACTTTTATACAGACAGTGAGGCAGAATAACGGCATGTAAGGCAGTGTACATGGGGCTTGTGATTCAAAGAAATAACTTTAAAAATATGAAATGAAGAGCAGGAGATGAATAAGACAATACCTGGATTATTTTGTGCAGATCTGGGTACACTTCACATTTGGGCTGTGTCTGAAGCAGTGTCAGAGAGAACTCTGGGATCTTGGGTGTCTTGTACTCATCCAGGATCAGTGGAGATGTAGAGGACTTGCCTCTAGATTCAGCTTCACTCGCATCCTCCATTTCGATACTATTATCAGAAATATTAATAATTAGCACATGGGTAGCACATGGGAAACACATGGGCACATGGGCTAAATTGTGCATGAGATTCCTGCCTGTTGACCACAGTAAAGTCAGAGTATTGAGTGACTGTGTCAAGCCACTGACAGGCCATTATATCACATACTGTAGTCGGGGAAGTCATCATGTATCTATGAACTCCCCAAGATACACAAGGAAGGAGCACCACTTGGACCCACTTGGACTTGACGTCGCAGAAACGAAACGTGCTGCTGCGTCGGCACTGCAGTCTTTAGCGTTAGCCGGGCTGCTAAGTTTACTTGCTTTGTTATAGCAATCAAACACGCTGCATCCCTTTAGCTTCATACTATGCGCGCATTCCAAGTGTTTGGTGATTTCCCTGAATTCCACTGGATACTGTCCACTGCGTTATGGCTCCGATCTGGTTTTGCTCCGCCGTCCGCAGTCCGCCTTCCGCCATCTGCTAACCCCCACCAGTTGCGTTTTGAGACTGCAGTACGGTAGACAGCTGGTATCGCGAGGCCGAGGAGTTTCCACCATAATCACATAATCACTTGTGACCGCAGTTATAGGTATGTGTCTTAAAAGTAACCGGATGTTATATTGTTATTTCGGTACTTGACTTCCTGTCTGCTCAGTGTTAAATTCTGCTGAATTGGTGCGTAGTGCTCTGGCATCTGCCAGATATAGAAGTCCTGGTTATCTGTTGCGGAGTATTTGCAATTGCATAGCTTCTGTTCTGTTGAAGCTTTAATTATTACCTTGTGGTAATAAAAAGAAGGTTGAATCTTTTGACATCTTGTAAAGTCCTTTTTTTACACAAAATTACATGTTGTAGTATCGATAAGAGTATTGTTAAGTATCGGTACTGATAAGGAGTATCGGTATCGGTATCGATAAAATCCTAATGATATACATCCCTACTCAACACTACATCAAAAACTTACAGGATTTCACCAACAAGGTGAGAGAAATAACACTGGACCCAGAAGAAACAATGGTTTCATATGTCACCTCACTTCTTCTATGCATTCCCACTCAAGAAGCTGTTAAAAGATGGTAAAGAAACGTCTGCTGCAGGACAGCATTTTGTCCAGCTGAGCCAACTTCACCCCAGACTACATATGTGACTTACTTGACCTCTGCCTGACGACCACCTACTTCCAGCAAAGTGAAGATTTCTCCTCTGCATGGAAGAAGAGCAGAGTCTTGATTACCTTTCACAGCCCAAGCCACTGCTTCAGGTATGTAACACGAGTCAAAATCCAAGCAAGGGAAGTGGAAGCCTTCACCGAACATATAAATGATGTGGACAATAACATCAAGTTCACACATTAAGATGTCGAGGAGACATCGAACACATTGAAGAAGACCAAATCCTCAACATTGAGGTGTACAGGCACTCAGTGTCCCAGAATCCCCCATTCTTCACACCTAGGTACAAAATTCTGCTTTTAGCTACTGTTGGTCAGGGTAACAGACCCCTTCTGACCAGATAGTCACATTTCCAGTGCCTTCCTTGTTTCTTTCTCTCTCACTTGATGCCCTCTACTCATTCGACTTCTTATCCTCAAGGGCTCCTCTCCACCTCCCCCCACGGGGCTGCCTGCCCTAAAGATCTCTTCTTCTGGGCCTAACAACTGTGGAGAGCTACAAGCTGCCTTTGCAGCAGGCCCAAAGAACTTCTCACTTCAGCAACAACAACCACCAGCACCTTTTCTTCAAAGACTGGTGACATTGAACTGGGCTGAGATAGCATAGCACGGCTAAGGACAGGACTTGGTTGATGTAATGCATATGTGTTAAATTAATGTGTTTGTCCACTGTTCGAGTGGTTATTGGTAGTTTGCTTTCCTAGATGGATAATTCAAGGTTAGTCAAATGCTGCTTCAAACAAACTCAGGGTCTCTGCGTGCAACTTACCATCACACACACACACACACCCCTGTATATAGTACATTTTAGTTAAATTGTGTGCTTTCATATTTGTATTGACTAAAGACTTCTGAACCCTCTTGCTGTCTATTCAATATTGTACAAGAGTGAATGTTGCCAACCTTTACTCTGTCAAGATAGAAGATAAAATCCTTCAACCATTACTAGCTGTTACAGTAAATTTGGTTGTAGTTATTAAGTTAATTATTAATCAGAGCTATAAACAGTTTAGTACCTTTTTATGAAACCGATTTGGTAAATTTGCTATTTTCTCTTCTTCAAGGGTGGTGCCCAAAGGTGATCATATTGGATCATATTATTAAACAGAATTAATGATTATCCCTAATAATCATTAATTATTATTGATAGCTAAATTGAACCTAAAACTCCCTTTTAATGTTGCATGAACACTACTTAATTGTGCCTCGTGTAATGCAAGGCCCAACAGTGCCCACAAATTCAGAGGGGAAGGAACAGAAGCACATCAGGGGAGCTCTCAAAACCTGTGGCTACCCAAACTGGACCTTTGTCAAAACCACTAAAGCATCCAGATCAGACAGAGAGGAGGAGATGCAAAAACATAACAACATTGTCATTCCCTGTGTCGCGGGAACATCTGAGACTCTGGGATATCCCGGGTTAACTTTAAACCTACTAACATACTGAGGCAGAAACGTGTCCATCCTAAGGACAAAACACCCAGGAATAAACAGAGCAATGTAGTTTATGATGTTCAGTGCAGCTAGGACTGCACAGATTTGTACATTGGGAAGACAAAACCAACCTCTCCATAAATTAATGGCAAAGCACAGGAAGGCCAACCCTTCAGGTCAAGACTGCTGTCCACTCACAGCTGAAGGAGAAAAATCACTGTTTTGTGGACAACAATGTACACATCTTGGCCGGAAAAGACAGATGGTTTGAAAAAGGAGTGAAAGAATCCATCTATGTCAAACTAGAAGGATCGTCTTTGAACAGAGGAGGTGGCCTAAGACATTAATTATCACACCTAGGCTCACAACTAGCCCTAACAACTCACATGAAGGCTGGTTGGGTAAACGACACAGAATTGGCCCTAATAACTCTTAAACTCAGAGCTCATACGTGTCCTTAATCCCACACAGAGTTTAAAAGCTTTCCAACTTCCCTCCAGTTAGTTAGAACTGAAGAAGCCTCTTGGATGAGAGGTCAAATGTCTTCAGGAAACTGAAACATGTCCATTTGCCTACAATACAGTATGTATCGACTTCCGAGATGGCGGACAGGTTAGCAGCATAGCTTCTATCTCGCCCTAGTCGGGAGAGATAAAACCACTGCATTTGAGCAACTTGACATACAACTGACATAAACTTTGAGATGCGTGGTCACCGTAGCCGGAGAAACACTTAAGACTCAAAGAAAACTTGAGAAAGGCCTACAAGAGAAGAGATCTCCGACGAAAGTGAACTAGAGAGTGACGAGACGGAGAAAATGGGGGACGCAGAAGTACTGAAAGCTGGACTTGCTGGCATCAGTAGCAATATATGGGACCTCAAGCAGGAACTCCTAAACGAGCTGACAACATTCAAAGACAAACTCAAAGGTGAGATGAAACAAGAAATCGTGACCTTAAGACAAGACATAGAGGGAAAGCTTACAGAAAATCAAAAAGAACTTCAGGAACAGAAAACTATGCAAAGGCTTGCATAGCGGAGTTGGAGGAGCATGACATAGAGATGTGTGACCCTGCTAACGAAGCTGACAAAACAGACACACCAGATGCAGGACAAACTAACGGACCTCGAAGTGAGGTCTCGGCCAAATAATGTCCGGATTTTCGGATTGCCTGAGGACATAGAAGGAAGCTCCATTACAATCTACTTGGACCGCGTTTCTTAAAAAAGAGCTGGAACTACCCGAAGGAACCGATTTACAAATCCAACGCGCCCACAGAGCTCCCACACTTAAACCGGGCCCGGGCTGTGCTCCAAGAGCAGTAGTGGTTAATTTCCTCAAGTTTGAAACTAAGGAGAAGGTCCTACAGAAAGTCTGGCAGAAG
This sequence comes from Sparus aurata, assembly GCF_900880675.1. Taxonomy (NCBI): domain Eukaryota; kingdom Metazoa; phylum Chordata; class Actinopteri; order Spariformes; family Sparidae; genus Sparus; species Sparus aurata. The sequence continues at coordinate 32,794,187 of NC_044197.1, forward strand.
AAGGGGATACAGGTGGGCAACAAGAAAATCCAATTAGACCACGACTATCCCACAGAAATTGTCCAAAAGTGCAAAACATATCTGGGCATCAAGAAAACACTGAAAGATAAGGGGATCCGTTTTCAGACCCCATTTAAGAAAATGAGAATCCACTGGAACAATGGTGTTAAGAGCTATGACAATGCGGGGGATGCAGCGCAAGACATAAGAGCAAGGGGATTAACTGTGAATGTACCGGATGTGGCCGCGGGGCGAGCGGAGGAGGTGAACCAAGGTGCTACGGGATGGCAGCGTGCGGTACACAGCAGATCAAGGCAGGACACGGCGGAACAACGAGCGAAGGAGAAGTTGCAAGAATACGGGAGGAGACCTGATATCTAACATCTTACCAGTGTAAAGAGGTTACAAGGCTTCAAATAACAATGACCTGGGTCAGATCATATTGGACTACTGAGGCAGTAAAAATGAAGCATGACCCTTGGTCGAGTTAATTAATACAAATAGGCTTCAGATATTACAGTCCGATATAGAGTATTACAGACAAGATGAGGGATACAAAGGTTGGACTCGTCTAGACTAAGCTTGACACGGTCAATGGGAATGGCTCTAGGTCTAGGGATGGGCCCTCACAGGAGAGGATTTTCCATCCACCCACCACAGGGACTTGGGGGAGAAAAAGAATATTCCCTGTGTGGAAGTTCTATTTAGTTCACACTGTTCTTAATTTCGTTCATTTAACTTTTGAGCTGCTTTGGGTAGTACATATGCACAATAGTGAAGTAATATGGTATGTAATGACATGAAAATACTGTCCTTAAATGTAAATGGTCTAAATACACCTAAAAAGAGAGGAACAGTTATAGCAAAATTGAAAAAAGAAAAATTACAAGTCATATTTTTTACAGGAAACTCATCTGTCCCAGACAGAACATGAAAAATTAAAAAAATGTGGATTTAGGAACTCATACTATAGTACATATAAACAAGGAGGTAGGAGGGGGGTTATGATATTAATCCCAAATTCAGCTATATTTAATTGTGAAAAGGAAATCAAAGATAAAGAGGGAAGATATGTGCTAGTGAAGGGAAAACTAGAAAATGAACCTGTTACGTTGATGAATGTTTATGCACCCCAGAAAGCAGTTAACACTTCTTAAAATCCCTGTTTAAAAATTTGTAAAGCTATCTTTGGAAGAAATGGGACTGATAGACATATGGAGGAGTCTCAATCCTCTTGAAAAGGATTTCACACATTATTCGGCAACACACAACATCCATTCAAGAATAGATAATTTTTTCATAAATATGGGAGATAGACACAGAGTGACTGAGTGCAAGATTGGAGGTGCTGAGATATCAGATCATAAGGCATTATTTCTATAAATAAATCTGAATGACAGGAAAAGATAAAGAATCTGGAGAATAAACACAGGAATACTAAATGATAAAGGACTGGTAAAAGATTTGAAGGAAGACATTAAACAATATATTGAAGAAAATAGCAATGGGGAAGTGGGCCTGCACATTATATGGGATGCTCTGAAAGTGGTTATTCGAGGAAAGATAATAGCTAGAACCACGTTATTTTAAAAAAACGAGAAGAGAAGCATATACAAATCACTCTGCTTAACATGCTCCTTTAGGGCAGCCTTTGTTGAAGGGATTGACTGCACATTGTGTCTCTTTGCAAATAACTTCCTTCTAGCTTGGTCTATGTCTGTGGATATGCTGGTTCGATCATAGAACAGGATTATAAACCTTTCAATAGTTGCCATTACATCATGTAGAATGTCATGTAGGGCAGAAGACAATTCTAATAGGGCATGTGTAAGCTCTGGAAAGACAGCCCACACAGCCCATGCAGCCTTTTTCCCCTGGCCAGCAAAGCTTGATACTGTGTCACAGCCAGTCAAAGCATGAAACACTGGAAGAGTAGGTTCCTTCTCAGGCCCAAGTGCAGCTGGGATTTCATGGGCTGCGAGGTATCGTAAACTCTTTCCAGTCCCAAATGCCAACCAAAGCGCATCCCCTGCCTTTAGACCTTGAGCTGCTGCCACAGCTAGAACACAACATCGGTATCAACAGTTTGGATCATAATTTTCTTGTGCCCATTTCGTACTGCATGGGCCACATGTCATAACATGCAACTGTCAGCTTCCTCATGTGTGCATGGATAAACTGAGGACAGATCAGCAAGGGGTGGCTTGCTGAGGATAGCAGTCCACCATTTGAAACGTGGTATTGGCATGTTAGCACGTTAACTATTTATGTGGAAGAGGGTTTTAATGGGAGAATAATAATAAGCATTTTTCTAAAATAAGTGTCATTTATCTATTTTCAATGGTCAAGTCATATCTGATCTTTCCAATGAATCAACAAGGTGACATCAACATGTCACTATTTTTGAGACTTAGGTATTTGTGAAGTTTGAGGAAAAAGATTGAAATTAAACTAAATTCCCTTTAGCTAATTTTAACTAGCACTGCTTACATTTGTGTGCGATATCTGCAAGTAAATGGTGGCCATCTTGCATTGTGAGTACAAAGTCAGATGCTGGGCTAATTACACATTGCAGATTTTATTTCTGCATGATAAAATATATAATTATTTATGGAGATGGACCATATGATATGCAATATATGAAACTTTATTAAAATACAATGTTCATGGTGATCGTGGCTATCATCTTGAATTTTTATTGAATACATTTCTTTAAAGTAGGTATGGTAAATAAATTTATCTAACAAGATCATCAACATCATATTTTATACCATGCAAATAAGAAAATTGATCTGAATACTGATGTCAGTGGCAGCCATTATAAAAATGACCATCACGCAGTGGCGGTTCTAGACCAGTTTTAACAGGGGGTCCAGGTTGGGGTCGGCTTTTTTGTTAGGGGGCACATACAACTCTGAAAAAAAGATAAATCTCTCATTCAGACAAAGCAGTGTTTACAATTTCAGCAATTTTGATTGGGTAGTAAACTGCTGAGACACTTTATTTCTGCCTTTCCCTTCAAAACAAAGTCATTGCAAGAAATCTGTCATTGTATTATTGATGCAGACTCCCTGTCGGGGGGGTCCAGACTCGGAGTTACGGGGGCACTGGCCCCTGTTGCTTATATCTCTGATTTAAAAAAAAGTAATACCTTACTGAGTCATTATGAAAAGTTTTTCCCTGAAGCCACTGTCTGAACTATCTATTTATTTATTATTTTATTTTTCCCTTTCTTCTTCTTCCTCTTTAAAAATTATTTATTTATTTACTTATTTATGTATTTTATTTTTAATTTGAACTCTAAAGCACCCAGCTAGCCTTCTAAGGTATGTGCAAGTGAATAGAAAATCAAAAGACATGGCATTGGCGAGCCAAAATAGATCCTCTACCACCCAAATTGCATTAACGGCGTACAGTAGCGGCTCCATTGTCTTCATCTCCCAGCTGCAGCTAGACAACCTGGTTTTGCAGAATATTGTCGAAGAGCTGCAGTTTCAGTGTTAAAACTGATAGAATAATAGCCGTCTGTGGTTCTATATGGGCTGTGGCAATAATTTTGAAAAATAATAGTTCGCATCAACATATTGAAAAAAAAAAAGAACTTTCCCAACACTGTTGAATACTAACAACAAACATTCAACTAAATACATTAAGGTGAAATGGGAGGAAGAGCTTAAAGTGGAAATTTCAGATGAGGAGTGGCATAAAATGTGGAAGATACATCACTCATCCACTAATTCACGAATTTGGAGAGAATTTGCATGGAAAATACGATCCGTTTTTTTATTACACCGAAAATGAAAAGTAAGCAGCTGCGCAGCCGTCAGAAAAGCTGGAGGATGTGGATCTTTTAATGAAGACCACTCTCCCATTTTTTGTAATTGTCAAAAAATAATAGTATTTTGGGAAATGATATGTAGGGAGCTACAGCAAATATTAGGATATAGAGTGCCTAAGACCTGTTAAGTGCTTTATTTATGCAAATTCTCAGAAGCGATTGATATCACCTGTGATGGATACTTGATCAAAATACTGCTGGTGGCAGGCAAGAAAGCCATCACTAGGAACTGGGGAAAGGAAACACCACCAATGAAAGATCAATGGATAACAATTGTAGAAGAAATCATTTTAATGGAAATGCTACAGGAAGCACAACTGGACCAAAAATGGAAAAAATTGACCCTATACAAAGCTCTAAACGATGATACTGGACTGGATTAATAGCTGATAGATATACCAATCTGTAAGACTGTGAGAATATTATGCTGTCCCCAGGCAGTTATAATATTTTAATTCTCATAATTGTTTTAATTGTTTTTTTTTCTAGTTTTGTTTGTATGTGTTCTTATTGTTGTAACAATTTGTCAATAAAGATCTTAGTGACAAAAAACAATATAGTATGTACGATGCAGATACCTGGATGACGAGGCCATGGCAGCCCTCTCATCTGGCTGATCGTCCTCAACCTCTCCAATGTGAAAGGTGGCGGGGTTACGGGAAGGTTTTTGGTCCCCTCCCCATCCTGGAGCCTCACCATGCTCCCAGAAGACCCTGATGTGTCCACAGAGGGTGTGTAAAAATGAGGTGACATCGATCTCCTGCAGAGATTCTTCACAGTAGTCCATGGCCATCAGGACATCCTGGGAGCTGATGCTGTAGGACTGCTGCAGACTGCGGTACACACCTAAGGAACACAGTGAGCAATTAAATGACTAATGCTGCGGTTGACATGTTTACAATCAGTAACCACACCACTTTTATTTGTATTACAAAGAACACACATGTTGAACAGCTTCATCTTATAAACAGAAATGTTGGATTTTTGTTGTAGTGCAACTTACCGATTAGCCAACCTGAAACAAGCCAGTGATTTTTCAAAGTTTAAGTGAAAGTCAGTGACAGTTGCCACAATTCGATCCTATCAACAATATAACTTATGAGGAAATATGAAATCCTCCTGCTGCTGCCTTTATATTCTCCCTCAAGCTTAGGAAGAATATCAAGAGAAGCTTTACAAAAGTCTGAACAGAGAATATCAGCTTGTTACTGTTGTCCCTTCGTTATTTGATTAATTTATATTACAAACTCTAAGAGCTTAAAAGTGATAATATTAAACTGTCGTGATATCTAAAAAACATTTATCAAAACCAAACGTTTAAGGTGGTTTTACCCTACCAAATTTTAAAATGTGTTGCTGGGCTGCTCAATTACCTATTCTTCCATGGTGGAAAAATGGCCCGCCTGCTACCTCGGACTCTGGCCCAACATGGTTACACATAGAAAGACTAACCCACTCATTGCTTTTCTTGGATCTACTCGTTCTTTTGTTTCATGCAAATAAGGATAAAGAAACTGCTGTTTCATTTTGGAATGGTGATTACAAAATAAAATAATACTGCAGGTGTGAAAAGTGGAAGCTGTTACCAGGTACTATATGTGGCTGATAGAAATGTCAAACATATTACATTTGGAAAGACTAAGATTTTATGATAAAGACAGTGGAGATGTATTGAATAAGATCTGGGACCGACTAATGTGCTGTTTCTCTTGTGAAGCACCTTGTTGGACATAATTGTCGATTATTGTTTCTTCTGATTCCAAAATAATAAACATATATTACAAAAAAATGTATGAGAAAAAAATGTTAATTTTGTCCACTCAAATAAAATCTCGTATAAATGTTTAATTTTATGCTTGTGGAGGGAGGTCACCTTTGACGTAGCACTGGTGGTAGTGCTCCTGTAGCAGGCTGCAGTAGCTAGCCAGCTCGTTGTGTTTGTGAGGCTGAGTCAGGAGATCAGTCAAATGGGATGGACTGCTGCGTTCCTGAGACAGTGACCTGCCAGAGGACAGCAGCACAGCAAAGACACAGACACAGGATACACAAACATTGAGTTAAAAAGACTAAGGAAGAGTATTTCCCAATAGATTTATTTTATCCACATAAACTTAATCTCAAATATATGTAGAACTACAATGTCTGTAAAAATACAGACAATTCAATACCAAGTGGTTTTGCATGAGCTCGAATAAGCATTAGCCCAGACCTCAACTACAGTAAGCAAAGTCAAAGAGGCTAACACGCTTGTGAGGGAGAGCTGTAACTCCACAGCATGCGTTTGAAGCATCATGCTTCAAGAAAAACACTTAACAGAAACATTTAACAGGTGAAAACAGACCATAATCACTTAAAATGGGAAATTTTTGGTAGAGAAAATGGCAGGATTTGAGCAAAGGAAGAACATATTTAGCAGAATATTATGATGACACAGTGACCTTTGACCTTTTGAAAATCAATTGTCATAACTTAAGCATTTTATCCTATTAGACATTTGTGTAAAAGTGTATTGCATATTTTGCATGGTCACAGTGACTTTGACCTCTGACCTTTGAACACCAGAATCTAAACAGTATATCCTTGAGTTATAATGGACATTCGTACCACAGATATTTCCTCAATGCGTTTTTGGCATATCAAGTTTACAAGGTGGGGCACCAATGCGCTTGACCCCTGACTTTTGGCCACAAAAATCAAATCCATTCGTTTTTCGGTCATAGTCGACATTTGAACCAAATTTGAAGAAATGTCTTCAATTTGTTTCTAAGATATTGTGTTCGCAAGAATGGAGTGCAATGAGGTCACAATGACCATGACATTTGACCAATTAAATCTAGTTCTCAGTGTCTTGTTTCATACGATGTGTACACTGAAGCTCAGGACGATGACGTGCTATAACTGTAGCATTTTATTCAGTTCATTAGCAACATACTGGCGAACATCCACTGAGGCTGCACTGACATGCCTGAACCAATCACCTTCAAGCATTCATAAGCATCCAATAGAATGGCTTCTTACTTTGTTGTGGCTCTAACAATATCATTAAACAGTCTTAAAAACATATTCTATGTGAATATTACACTCAGTTCATCAGTGAGTCCAAGCGGACATCTTGAAAAAAGTTCCATCAAGGTATTGCGTTCTAGAATTGAAGGAGGGATGTGGAGATTTTTTATTTTTTATTTTTTTTAAAGATTTTTTCTGGCATAGACACCTTTATTAAGCAGTAGACAGATAGGAAATATGGGAGAGAGGGGGATGTGACATGCAGCAAAGGACCTCCAGCCGGAATCGAACCGGGGTCGGCTGCGTTCATGGCATGCGCTCTAACCACTCGACCACCTGCGCGCCGGGATGTGGAGATTTACTTAGGGACAGCCTGAGTCACGTCTGCCCAGGCAAGAACATAATTGGCGAAATAATAAAACAGTTTAATTTCTCTGTATTTAAAAGATGAAATAATAGGAAACAGCAACATTATTAGGGCCCAAGCAGGTCACAGACCTGCAACAAAATGTCGTAAACATACTTTTTTGACCTTATCCCAGGCAATTTTTGCGATTTGCACGAAACTTGGCACACAGCATCTGTCGACCTTCCTGACACAATGTTATTAAAAGAATTTTGACAACCAAAAGAATACTCAAGTTATTAAATAACAACTTCCTGCAGATTTCGTTACAAACCAAAAGTGTTGCATATCTCCGCATTGGTGTGTCCGAATGACATGAAACCCAGGTTACTACTTCCCCATGAGATCCTAGCTCCTATTGAAGTATTTTTGACTCAACAATGGTTCGTCGGATTAACACAAAACTTGGTGCACTTGTTGTCAATGTCCTCCTAAGGATATCTGTTGAAGGTTTTACCAATCTGCCACTAGGTGGCAGTCTGACTAATTGGCACTGTGCCCACACCATAACACTTACGTCAATAAAATTGATTGGGGTGGTATAGACTAGCCCCTGTAACTCACACACCAAAAATGACCAGCAGGTGGTGCTATTATCAACACAAAAGCGTTTTTGAACAATGACTCCCACATAATATGTGGCACATTGTTAAACCTTATATCTACGTGTTCCCTGAATTCAGTTGTATTGTGTGTTGTAGGCCACGCTCACTTTTGCCATAAATTTTCATTCGCAAAATCTCAAAGAATGAGAAACATTATCCAAACTCCTCATAGGCAATTTGACCAATTTGCACCAAACTTTCCATGAAGCATCCGTGGACCCCTGACAAGAAGTTATCAAAAGAATATTGATAGTAAGAACAATAATAATAATAATAACTAATTCTTGCACATTGTGTTCAAAACAGACAGTCCTTCATATCTTGACAGAATACAGTGCGATTACCACAAAACTTTTGTTACTCGTTTTCCATGGCCCAATGAGCCTATTGGCCAGTTTGGTGCAAACTGGCCAATAGATGGCACTTTTATGGCTAAATGACAAACAGCTTCACTTTTGAGTGGACAGGCTTTCTCCACCAGTTCAACAGTCTGCAGGGTCACACAGTGCACTCCTCTCATTATTTGATCGCAGGGACTTCTTCTTCACATTGGTCTGTCTGAATGACATGAAACCCAGGTGACTACTTCCCCATGAGCCACTAAGGCTCTGTGAAAAAACTATGAACTTACTTTTTCCAACTCCTCCTAGGCCATTTGACCCAACTGCAACAAACTTTGCGAGTAGCATCTGTGGACAAAACGTATCAAAAGCTTTCACCTGCATCACACCTGGTTGCGCGGTTCATTTTGATGCTTCGCTATAAAACCATCAACTCATTATAACTTCCACATACATTTCTGCCATCTACTCCAAATTACTCAAACATGTAGAGGGTCTTGCCCTGAATACATGTACACCTCGACGGCAGCATACCTCCATGTGCGTGGACTGCGAGGGCCCATTCACACAGCTGTCAGAGGTCCAACAACACTGTATTTGAAATGTATTGCCCCAAACCCATCCATGGTCCTGAATTTCAGCTGTCTAAAAAGTGCTCAAGTGAGCTCTACAGAGAGCAGGCTGTTTCTGTGCCTGCATCTTTGAATGCTAATGAGCCCCGTCTGTCAACGCCTGCCTTGCCTGCTACACGCCCCTCTCAGGGAGAGGATGCCCCTTACGCTAGCGGTAGCATGCGCTTATGTTACGCTGCATGTAACGCTATGGCTCGCCAAGATGCTGTCATTCAACAATACCAGTTTGACCCAGAATCGGACCCAGAGGGAGAGGCTCCTGAAGAAATTCAGACTCTGCAGCTGCAGCAGGATGTTTCAGAATGGTTAGTGTGTCTGAATATGTTACTTAGTTTGTTCATATGTGTTGTTACTTTGACTACCATGTAGCTAATGGCTAACAGCTAGCGAAAGCTGTGTTTGTCTCCAACACAGTCTCCAAACTCTTGGACACTGTTCACATGGTCTCCGTCTCCAGTCTGCACATGTTTCCAGACTTTTTACTGTGACAACCAAACTCCCTCGTAATATTATTAACATCAAACTTGCTTTAAACGCCATTGCATAGTGGACCGAAACAGAGTTAACTACTTAGCGAATTTCCAGCTGACTTCATCATACTTGTAGGCAACTGTAAATACTATCAAAACGTGGCGACCCCTATCAGTGGCTCCGGTGCAGTTGCTGGGTCCAGTATGGACAAGAGTTTTATGAGAGTCAGTGTTGAGGCAAAGCCAGCTTTGTTCTGACCCTTGTTACTGACGCAGTTCGACGTGAAGTGGTTAGCACACACAAACAAACTTGCACGAATTGTAGCCGGCACGTTGTCATCAAAAATTAAATGCAACCACTGTCTCTTCTGTTGTTCTGTAGCTGGGACAGAATATAGGCACTTATGTTGATTTATACAACCAATGACCAAGCAATTTATGTGTCTAGCTCTGAGCAACGACATTGCGAAACACTGCTATCTTACCGCTGGACACACTCAACTTCACCTCGGGGATGGACACCCCCCTCTCGGATATCACCTATCATCACGTAGAGGAGGCCGGCCTATGAACATCTCTCCTTTCATTACGTTACGAAGGGAGCTAAAAGTGAACAGCCTGTAGGATCACATTTTACCAGTGGATGGGCTGCACAGACCATGCAGGAATCATCTGCATTCCTCATTCTGGGAGTTGGCAGGCTCAGGGAGGACCAGTTTATATATGTAGAGACCAGAGAAAACGTGTTTTACATAATATGGGACCTTTAAATATGCTGACTTGGCAATTAATTTCCCTCTAATTACAGCTTTACACGCATCCCACAGCACGGATGGAGATGCCTCAACATTATCATTCTCCCTCGCATGTATATGGATTTCTTTCATAAATTCCTCCTTCATATGTCCCTGTAATACATTTGTATTCAGCCTCCAAAGTGTTGCTTTTGTTTCACCTGACAGGCCCAGAGTTATATACACTGGGCTATGATCTGATAGGTTCCTTGTTCTGATATCGCATTTTTCCATGCTATATCTGTCCTTATCATACATCAAAAAGTAATCTATCCTTAACAATATTAAATGTGGCGATGAGAAACATGTGTAATCTTTGCCTGTGGGATTAAAATCCCTGAGGTTTAAATCTCCTCCACATACTAGGATACTTGCCCCTTCTGATGTCATCAAATCAAACATTTGTCTGTAAAGCCTCCAGTCTGACCCTGGAGGGTGTATACATTGAGAATAATGACCAGTTCTCTCTCTAATCTCCCCTTAATCAATATATATCTTCTCTCTGCATCTGATGTTTCTGAAAGTTTTTCAAATAAAATGTTACCTGATACTATTATGGCCTGTTCTATATCATGAAGAAATAATTTGATCAAACCCGCTTCTTTTAAGCTTGTCATGTTCCTTCTCTGTCAGGTGGGTCTCCTGTAACAAAGCCACCCCCACCCCTTCTATCCTCATCTTACCTAGTATCTTAGACCTTTTAATCAGGTTAAGTATTACATTCACATTATATGAGGTATATGATTATCTTTAATAATTTTTTCTGAGTTGCCATATTCACTATTTTTTTTTAACCACTTCTTTCCCTGCCATCCACTCCCTGGATACCCCTTTTGCTACAGAAATGGCAAACTGCCCTGAACAAAACAAAACACAACTCAAAAAACTCTTCCACTGACCTAGTGATGAACATGAACACTTCCTTGCATGGGGTCTGCATTATGACCCTTACTATGCCCTGATGACCAAACAGCTTCGAGGGACAACCTCTCCCTCCTTGGGGGGAGGGGGGCCTCTTTACTGCAGTTAGTTTTGTCCATATGCGTTAGGACAGCTCAAAAAGCGGAGTAGCCCCAACCTTCATAAAATACGTAGAGGAAATCACCATGTTAAAATGACTCCTGGGTTACATACTCCAAGTACAAATGAGGGGGGCCCTGTTTCTGACCTTAATCCTGTGAAGGGCCTAGTCCAGATAAACAAAAGCTGTTCAGTTCTCATCTTTAAGCCCAGTCTCCATTAATCTTTGTCCCGATTTCTCCTGAAAGTTTGCAGTCTTTGTTTGAATCCTGGTTCTGTCTCCTTGGGTGTTTATCCCTTCCTTGCACAGCTGGCCTGCCAGGATATGCTCTCCGTAGTTTTAATAACAGTCACCTGAAAACCCCTCTTTGCCATGTCCTTAGTCGCCTCTTCTCCCTTATTGTGGACACACATTTTCCCCTCGTAAAACACCTGCAGTCTCCCTGGAAATGGCGTCTAGAAGCTTATTTTCTTCTCTTTGAAAATGTTTTGCCTCTGTGTATTCCTTCCATTTTCTCAGTACCTCGGGAGCGTAATCGTGGTCTTGAAACACTTTCCTCCCCTCAGACAAAAAAAAAGGCTACTTGTACGAGTTTTCATGATGAAAATCACGCAGCTCTCGAAGTATTATTTCCATACCTTTGCCATACCTTGAGTGGACTGTGCCTCTTTGTTTTGGCTACTCAGGCTCGCCTCTCTCACACCTGTCGACTGGATAAGCTCTTCATCCTAATCCGTTAGCTCTGATGCTAATGTATTTTGTTTGTCGTTCCCTCCGATGTCCAACTCAGGTTTTATTAGGCTTTTTTTCATTTTTTCCTCTCGTCTTACTCATTGCCCTTTCAGGAAAATATTTACCTGGACTTTTCTTTGCTTATTTGAAAGATAAATCGGGCTCTTGAAACTCAGTGTTGGGGAGGAATTACTGTTATTACAAAAAGGAATAGAAACTAAAACTAAAAAAATAAGATCCAAGTTGTAATGTTGGCGATTATCTTGATAATTAGTGTTGATTACATAGTAAGTTAATAGTGAGTAATTCATGCCAAATTAGATGAAAATCTAAAAACTATTATCGTGATTACCACTGTAATGCCTTGAAACCTACATTGTTAACAGTTTTCTTTTTTACAATATTTGACCCATCAATTCTCTATCTTGCTGCAAGTGAGCACAGTACCTGAAGAAAATGTCCCTGGGTTGGCGACTAGGAGTGGGGTGTACCAGTTGCTCCTTGAGTTGCTCCAGGGAGCAGCTGTAGACGTAGACTGGGCACTTTAACTGGCAGCTGTCACTGGTACTCGGCTGAGAAACATCCCTGCTGAAAATGACATGGAAATCTGCCTTCTGTGGTTCAGAGAATTGGACTCCCTCTTTTTCTCCCAGATCTGTAAAGAAGGAAAAGTTCTTATTTTCCCCAAATCATTCATTGTTACCGATTGTGTGTAAAAACACATGTATGTAGCATGGTAACAATTAACAAGTGTGTTGCTTAACTTTGGCTCTTAAATCATTTTTTGACTTTTTATTTATTTTTTTATTTTCTATAAGAACATAGAGAGACCTAAACCTGGGGTCTCTGTCTCAGACACTTTGCTGTCCCAGCTGTCCTGGTCCAGGGAATCAGCGGGCCCAGTCTGGCCCTCAGAAGGTGCTGAGAGCACAGGAGACCTGGCAGTGAAGTGTCCACTGCTGGAACTCCTCCGCAGTTTCCTGGCCAGACTAAGGCTAGACTCAGACCTGTCGAGCCCACTGGTTGAGCCAGACAGGGAGTCAGTCTGAGATTTGTTGCTGGGAGTCATAGTGTCATCCTCCTGTGTGCTGACATGAGTCTGAGGCTCTGTCTCCAGCCCTGATGTCATCAGCATCAGAACATCTGCCAGATAAACATAGTACCCACATATAACATTTCTGCATTCTGAGAATGGGGTTGAAAATCTAAGAAGGACTGATGCAACATTATACAACACACGTGAACACGTACCTCTGAAGGAAGCAGGTACGAAGGTGAGAAGGATCTGCTGGGAGCTGATGTTCTTGATGTAGCACCTCCACCGTTGAGTAGAGCAGCTCCTCTCCCCCAACAAAGGCTCTTCATCCACAAGGTCTGCATTACTGAAACTCTGCAGATTTGCATATTTCCAATGGTAAAAGTGCAACAAAAAACCTGGTGTAATTTTAGATATTTTAGCAAAACACAATCTACCATAAAATGTCAAATCATGGTTGAGCCCTTGAGATTTTTTCTGGCATAGACACCTTTATTAAGCAGTAGACAGATAGGAAATACGGGAGAGAGAGGGGGGATGTGAGATGCAGCAAAGGACCTCCGGCCGGAATCTAACCGGGGTCGGCTGCGTATGTGGCATGCGCTCTAACCGCTCAACCACCTGCGTGCCTTGTATACATACATTGATTATAATTTAACCTGGATACTCTCTATCTTCCAAACTGCTCATGTTTGAATTTATTGTTGATGGAAACTCAATAACTCCACCATGATTACCTGGTGTCTTGATAAATTCAGTATAATGTACCTTTAAATAGCACTAATTCTATCTATACAACAATTCTCTTGTTTTCCAAATTTTCCAGAAGCTCAAGGGTTAATAAACTTTCCTTTCCTGGTTGGCTTTTAATAAAAAAATAAAAAACATCAACTCAAAATAATTAGTGAAACGAAAGTAAATCACAAATTAAAACAGTAATTTGAAAAACTACGAGCAGCACAGTGGTGACTGTGAGTGATAAGTGTGTGATGGAAATGGACTTTACACTGAATTAATTGTGTCAGTCATTATAGTACAGATCACTTAGGGCCCTATGATTTCCATGAGGCAGAAAACACAGACGAAGTCATTGAATCGCATTAAATCACTGCAATAAAAATTGATTGTGAGAAGAGGGATACTGAAGAACTTGTCTCATTTTCCTTGAGTCATGTTTCCACAGTTTCAATTATGGCGTTGTTTACTCTGAAGGGCCAAGTCAAGCAACGTCCATTTCTAATGATTGGAGTCGGATCAGCCGTCAGTCAGCTTTAACAGCTGTAGAGACTCTTGATGAACATGTACACAGCCCACTGTCATAAAGGCAATGAGGGTAATTAGGACCCAAGCAGGGAACCTGCACAGTCAGATTATCTTGGTTTTTTAACCTTAGTGAGATTAAGACAAAACTTGGTACAATTATTGCCAATGCCCTCCTGACAATAGCTGACAAAGGTGTTACTGAAGTGCGACTAGGTGGCGCTCTGGTGGCAGTCTAATTCAATATTTGGCACTGTGCCCACACCATAACAATTAACAAAATTATATTTATATGGGTGGTATAGATGAGTGGCAGTAGCACACACTCCAAAAATGACATTTGTCCACCAGCAGGTGGCACTATAATCTGGGCAAACATGTTTTTACCAATAACTCCCACATACTATTCCGCATATTCAACAACTTAATATCCAGGCATTCCCTGAATTGAGTTGAGTCTGCTGATATGGGCCACGGCCATTTCTGTCAATATTTTTCCTGCAAAATTGCGAAATGTGGAAAATCTGTTGTTCGAACTCCTCATAGGCCGTTTGACCGATGGACACAAAAATGTGCACGTAGCATTTGTTGCCCCTCCAGACAAAAAGTTATCGAAAGAAAGTCAGGTTTCAAAAAAGTTATGAAGTTATGACATAATAATTTTTTGACGATAATAGTGAAAACAGGAAGCGTTGCATATTTCCACATTAGTTTCTGTGATTGACCCCAAAACTTCAATCAATACATGACTGCCCATGACTGCCTAGAGGCGCTGTGCAAAATTCTGTGCAACTCAGCCTCAAGGGGGCACTTTTAACGTAAAATAACCAAAAAACACTTCTCTGGCATATTTCACCGATATGTACGAAAATCAATTGAGGACGCATATCATGACCAAATGCACAAAAATCCTATTGGACCAATAACCCAAACCCAGCAGGAAGTCAGATATTGTCAATTTAGGTGTCACTTTTAGCACTTAGCAAAAAATCGCACAAAAAAGCCGAAGCAGTGAGAAACAAGCTGGGGTGGAGTTCTCTCTCAGTTATCATATTCTATCTCAAACAAAAGAGACACATTACCCAATACAAAAGCCTCCTTATTCAGGATTCTCACTTGATTCAATGGCCTACATTCAGGCTTATTTTCACCAGAGGGCATGACTGGCTTGCTAATAGATAGAAACCTCTGTTTAAGAGTCTGTATGTTCACACGGTGTTGTCCTCTTATTGTTTAATCTTTATGTAGATTGCAGGAAGTTCTTTTGACTTGAGCGTACATTATTTAATACCAGCAGGAGCAGGCCACGCAATTATAAAGGAACAACTTCCTCATTCCTATCGGGACCAAACTTCACGTTTGATAAGAATCCAGCCCTGAACACATAGGCCAATATACAGTCATAGTCAAAGCGACACATGTTAGACACAGGGAATGACATTTAACCCCTTCCTGCACTGTCTCAAACACGGACAGTTAAGAGATGTGTGCGCAATAATCAGGGAATGGGGCCGGGTACGCGGCATGCCCGACATCAGCATGCCTCCACATCAGCATGCCCCGACATCAGCATGCCCCGACATCAGCATGCCCCGACATCAGCATGACCCGACATCAGCATGCCTCGACATCAGCATGCCCCGACATCAGCATGCCTCGACATCAGCATGCCCCGACATCAGCATGCCCCGACATCAGCATGCCCCGACATCAGCATGCCTCGACATCAGCATGCCTCGACATCAGCATGCCCCGACATCAGCATGCCTCGACATCAGCATGCCTCGACATCAGCATGCCCCGACATCAGCATGCCTCGACATCAGCATGCCCCGACATCAGCATGCCTCGACATCAGCATGCCCCGACATCAGCATGCCTCGACATCAGCATGCCTCGACATCAGCATGCCCCGACATCAGCATGCCTCGACATCAGCATGCCTCGACATCAGCATGCCCCGACATCAGCATGCCCCGACATCAGCATGCCTCGACATCAGCATGCCCCGACATCAGCATGCCCCGACATCAGCATGCCCCGACATCAGCATGCCTCGACATCAGCATGCCCCGACATCAGCATGCCCCGACATCAGCATGCCCCGACATCAGCATGCCTCGACATCAGCATGCCCCGACAGGCGTGGACTGCGAGGGCCCGTTCATTGCTGCTTGCAGCTTGAATTAAACATTATCTCTACATATACTATATTTTTAAGAGTAACACAGAACTGATATAGACTGACTGTCTTAATGGAGAGACGTACTCCTATTGTTTGCGCTGCCAGCAGTTCAGTTAATGTAATTTTTTACTCATTAATAAGATGTATTATTTCATACACCAGCAACCCATCTGAAATTAATCAAAATGTTTATTTTTATGACCTGAATCGTCCATTCCATGGATTTTCTATGGTGTCCATGGGTGTAAGTGAACCACACGTAACTACCATGGTAAGAGCAAACAAGCGTTTTTGTTAAAGTGTTTAAAGTTATAGGGAATAAAGTTTAGGCCTAAACTAAAAAATAACGCTTTAGAAATGGAGGCAGATGACTAAACACTGCTGGGCACATTCCTACAGAATTGGAAAGCCCTGCAGCAACCACAGTTTCTGTTAATATTTGTTCTCAAACTAAGAATGGGATATGGTTAATTGTTGGATCAACACCATACCTGCGGCGTAGCCCTATGTACACCTCCCCAGAAAAGTATCTGGCCGGCCTCAAGAAATGTGGATAGTCACTTGGAAACATCACATCTTACAGATTTTCCTCCAGTGCTAATAACGAGGTTGTGACCTGGAGTTTCCCCAATAAAAACACTGCATTCTTTTGCTGCTACTGTCCTGTCTGACCAGCCATTGTCTTGGATTATACATTACTTACTCCTCCAGAGACACAGCTGTGAGCCGAATGGGTCGGTGTGTGTAGGAGTCTGAGATCTGCAATCGTAAATCTCCTTTTATTATAGCACCAGATTCTCCTGTATTCCATTCCATTTTAGCAACAGTTAATTTTTTTCTAAGTTTAAGCACAAAATGAAGTTATTTGGCAAAAATTAGAAACATTGTCAGGAAAGAACCTAAAAATGTCAAAACACACTAGAGTGGGGTTACAAAAACGCACAGATGGAACCGTTGACATGAGCATCCTTTGTGCAGTTTATGCAGCAGGGAATTTCTGTACCATCAGAGTACTTTAAGCTTGAAATGTCACATTTTTCGAAAGCTGAGAATGCCAATTGACTAATTGGTTCACTCATCTAAAAAAATATATTTGCATCAAAATAATAATAATTTAAATGGTTAAAGCAGATATAGGCATGTGTGTTTAATTACAATTAATCAATCACAAAGCTTGCAATTAATTTAATTAATTTATCTAATCGCTTGACAGCCCTAGTTAAAATAAAGGTACTATTTATTTTACAGTTATCCTCATGACTCTGCATTATTCCACCTGTTGCCTGTGCCTTAAATTACAACCATTCCTGGGCTTTTCACTCGTTTAAAACCCTTTTAAGCAGATGGCTGTTTTGCTGGATGATCTTTTTCTCAAAGGCTCAACTCTAGAGAAACTCAAACAGCTGGATCTGCATCTGCAATTCTGTCCATATACTGTGACTGGACCTGTAAAATATGTGCGATGACCACTTATTGTCTAAAGCCCATGTGAGAAACAAGGAAGAAGGCCATGAGCACGCCTCTTCGAACGCCCATTACTGCAACAAGAATACCTGCAGATTCGAGATGAAAGGTTGTTCTGGACTTTGTGGCTGTGCGTGGGGCTGGCAAATCTAAGACAGCTACCACTGTTATTAATTGTTACTAATCAGTGACTTATTAATTGAAAATAATCTCACATATCAATATTTGCCATAAGTGTTTAAAAATATATCAATACATACCTATTTGTAAGATGAGTGAATCAGTGACTTCTCTATTGCAGTCAACACCGTCCCTCTGGCTGTACTGGGAGAGAAGCTAACAGCGATGCAGGTGGATTCCACCATTGTAACCTGGATTATTGAATATCCGACTGACAGACCATAGTATGTGCACTTACAACACTGTGTGTCAGATAGTGTGGTCAGCAACACGGGGGTCCTACAGGGGACTGTTCTCTCTGCCTTACTCCTCACCCTCTACACCACTTCAACTACTGCACAGAGGCCTGTCATCTCCACAAGTTCTTAGATGGCTCAGCAATAGTTGGTTTAATACATGTAGGATGTACAATAATTCTACTAGTAGAATGTATGTATGTATGTATGTATGTATGGTTGTATGGTTGTATGGTTGTTGTTGTAATACTGATTCTGATTAATGGACATTCTGAATTTAAAAGGTGGTAACAATTTAAACTCACAGTACTTTGATGGCCCAGAAGTTCCTTGCTGCTCCAAACAGTGCTCCTGTCAGCAGTTTCTTCTGGGTGTTTTGTGAAGCTCCACCCCAGTGTTTTTATGTCATTTACCAAGCTTGGCTTCTGGTGTTATAATAAAAGCTGATTTACTATGCTGTACTGAGCATTTATTTGTGTGCTGGCAGTGATGAGTTGATTACCAGCTGACATTATATTGACAGGCCTCGTATAAATAGTGCAATGTTGTGTTGCATCATTAAATCTACTGTAATATCTTATGAGCTTGTTGAAATTTTATTGATTCACGTTCAACACTTTCCACTGATAAAATTAGCGTGAAAAGTTTAAAAGCAGAATTCTGCAAAATTAAAACAGAAAATTTGAGAATTTGGTTTTTAGCCAGATATTATCTCAATTACAACTTTCATTAGTGCATTTGCAATTCACAAATTCACACCATTAAGGGGCTACAGAGTATGATCCAAACAACCAAACTTGCACAAAACACACAACCTACATAAAGAATGCCATTTTTTGTATTAGAATCCTGGGCAGAGAACATATGGCTTCAGGCCTTTGACCCAGGGGCCCCAAATTTTTATTAATTCATTTTCTGTTTTTATTATTTCTTTGGGCATCTTTGGCTTTAACTGGAGAGGGACAGAGGCAGATGGAAAATATGGGACAGAGAAGTGTGACTAGAAAATAACAGTAAGAAAATAATGAATATATATTAAAACCTAAAATAAAATCCTGATAATGCCCTTCATATAATGTTTATGAAAACGTACACACTGATTTACTATTATGGATCACCAGTTCAATGTGAATGTGTGTTGAACTTTTTATATGAATGGATTACCTGTAAAGTGCTGGTGGATCCCATCACCTCTTTGCTGCTGCCAGTAGTGTGGAATGACATTACGGTGTCCTGTCTGTCTGGAGGCTTAACATACTCCTCTGACAAAACACACCACATTGAGGGAGAAATAGTGATAGATAAGATGTGAAGAACAGAAAGTCCATCTTATCATCTAAACGTTCAGAAAGTCACATCTATTAGCCACAATGACAGCTCAGATGAAACAGTAGCAAGTATTGACCTTTTATAACAGGTAAGGAGAAAGGAGCGTCATGGCCGTCTCGTTCTCGCTCTAAGATCTGGTGCATGAAGGCGAGGTGGTCACCGTCAGCTAATGGGATTTCTCTGTCACTGAGCTCATGTTCCAGGCTGTTGTGGAAGAGGCTGAGCAGGAGCTCGTTGGGCAGACAGGAGGAGCTGTGAACCTGCTCTTCATTTTCCACTCCTACAGACAAAGGTGAAGACACACATGGAGGTTTACTGTTTCTGAAAAATAAATGGTAAAATATTCCCTGGTATTTACTTAGTCCACAAGTTTGATGTTAATTTCATTTGATTGTACATTGCTATCAAAAAAAGTAGATGAAGATGCAGGCAGTACCTGTACTGAATGTGAGGAAGAAGAGCTCAACCTGCTGGCATTTTGGAAGCAGCTGAATGAGGTCAAACTGGAAGGGAACCATGGAAATGCTGTCCTCAGAGGCTAGGGCTTCTCCTGCACACACAGACAACCCATCTACTATTTACTTTACCTTTCCAATATAGCATTTTTCCATTCTTATCCAAGTCTGTAAATTTAAAAAAATCTAATTAAATACTTTCCATACTGCATTGAAACCCCTTAAAAGGCCACTATGGAGTGGTAATAATGAAAAACTCAAAAATATACATTTTTCCATAAGTGAAAGCAGCTGCTCTCAAAGGAAAATAAGGTCCCAGAACACTGAAGCTAGAAAGGTGGCGGGGTCCACCACATATAAACAAAGTAAAAACAGCATAAATTGTGTTGTCCTTAAAGGTCAGTTTGTATTCAGTCATGAAACAAAGATAGTGTCTTTAGTTTGTTTGGGTAGAAAAAAATGTGAGTGAAGATCTTTCTCGTCTGATTCAAATCTACATAGTTCTCCTTTAAGTCCATTACTGGTGGGTCCATATCTCTTCAGTTTACACCTTCACCTTAATCTTACCTTATGTATGAGTTGATGTTTTTTTTCAGATTATATTACAGAGTAAAGTAGTTAAATTTAGCATCGCAAATGAAATGCTGCTTTACACATTAATGCATCAGTGACTAAAATCTAAAATTATAATACTGTAGAATTAAATAACACAAGACCATGATGACTTGTACTGACTTTTGATACTTAAGGTAGAAGTAAACATAATGTCTGTTTACTTAATATTCACTACACATGGTTCTTGATTGAAATAAAATTCTGCCACAGAATATGTATATGTGCTGTGTGTTTCTTTACCTCTTACATCCTTGAGCTCAGCTGGCAGTGAGCAGACCTGCTCCTTATTCTGACACAGTTGGCTCAAATACTCAAAGGTCATCATGGTTGACATACAAGCCAGATCCCTTGGGAAGATCTATAACAACACAGTAGCTCGCTATTAAACACATCCTACTGCTTCTCAAACACAGATAACTGTAACTGTAACCTGAGCTTTCTGCACACCCCCAGCTCGGTTTCATAATACATAAGTAGACTATTACTGTGGTACTAGCTGCAGTTTGAATCAGTTATACACACTGCTTGAGGGATCTCCTGGTACTTCAGGCCCTGGAAGTGGCGATGCTGGTCCATGCAGTTCATCACTGTGCCGCTCTGTGGTTCTACCCAGCACTCGGTCACAAGGTTCAGCTCTACGTCCACATCTACAGCCTCCACCTCGGTGTCATTGTCATCATCAGTGGAGAAGCTGGAGTCCCAAAAAAGGCAAAAGACAGCAGGGTGTCAAATGTACCATTACAGCTCTACCAAACTGCACAGAGAACCTCGCAATGGTTTGTTTTGTTGAAAGTCTATGAGAGGATTAGTTCTGCTCATCAGAGTCAGTCACACTGCCGAGGTAAATAGTCTGAATCTTTGTGAATACAATTTAAATCTGCGGAGAATCCTCTCAGAGACCTGTTTACTTTGCCTTAACAGTTATGGCAAGGACTCCTTGCTTTAGAGTGATTTAGGAAACTTCTTAGAGCAACTCTGAGCAAGGAAAGGACAGAGGGGTTATATCTTGGTGATGAGGCATGGTTGACTATCTTGCCAGGTGTGACATATTCTTTTAAAAGCTGTAATTAGTTGTTAACAAACAAGAAATAAAAATGCAACCTTAGTGAAACTGTGTAAGAAATTAAATCAAGTGGCCTAATCATAGACTTCGGTCTCTATTATGTTATCATTCTAAGGATGAAGATTACGATAGAAGTTGCTGCATTTTTACAGTTAAAAAAAGGACAGACAGGAGGACAGACGCTTTTCCAGGTACAACCGCAGTATTTTTCTCCTCATATAAGTTGCTGAACACTAGGGATGGGTACCTTTCACATTTGAACCGATACGGTACCAATACTCGGTACCTGCGAATCGGTACCGGCATATATCGGTACCTGTTTTCGGTACTTTTATGCGGATATGTGTGGTAATTAAAGTTATTTTGTATATTAAAAAAAATAGTCAAAACTTGTGAATTTTGAATATCTGTTGACGTGTCTATCCATGGTTACATTATGCTTGATTTTTGATGGTACTAATAATACAGGGTTCGTACACATTTTTCAAGGTAAAATTCAAGCACTTTTCAAGCACTTTTAAGGGTAATTTTCAAGATTTTCCAGCACCTTATTGCTGGGGTAAAGTACTTATCTACAGGAATATATATACTAGATTTTATTCTTCACTTTTTATCACAATTATGTATATATTATGCTGTAAATATCTAAAATTATGTTTCTTAACAGCAAAAACTTCAGAAATTAATTATCCGGTCTGATCCCAATTTTGTGAAAGACACAGAGTTATAATGTCAAGCACTTTCAAGCACTTAAACTAAAATCCAAGCACTTTTCAGACCTTGAAAACACAACATTGAAATTCAAGCACTTTCCAGGATTTCAAGCACCCGTACGAACCCTGATAATAACAATCATGCAGTGGTGGACAGTAACGGAGTAAATTTACTTGAGTACTGTACTTAAGTACATATCCAGAGGATTTGTACTTTACTTGAGTATCAGATTTCTTTGGTACTTTTTACTCTTACTTGAATACATTTCAAAGACAAATGTTTTTACTTTTACTCGAGTTAATTTCTAGGAAGGCTGAAAAGTACTTGTTACTTTCAGGTCTGCTCTTTTTTTTTTTTTTTAAATCTAAAATACTATTGGACACAAGCTGTGTTTGTCAAAGAAGGAAACCTATCACAGTGCACGCGCTCCACTGGGATCTACGTAAAAGCGGAAATACGTCATCCCTCCCCATAAGGATACCACCAAAGTTGCCACGCTCTCGACTGCGTTTGTCAACACAAAACCGCGACAATGGCTGCATCAGGAGAAGAAAGACAATCCGCAGAGTCTCAGTCTGAGTCTGATAATGATCCGGAGCAGGAACTTTCAGAAAATCCTTGGCCTTATCTGGACTCCATGTTTGAGTTTGACAGAGTAAAAAACGTGGACACAGACAAACAGACATATATTTTCAAATGTTTATTGTGTTTGCCGAAGAAAAACTACCTCTCTGCTTTCAACAACTCCACGTCCAACTTAAAGAAACATGTTGACGTAAGTTAACCAGACTTTCACCATGTTATTTTCTATTTGGTCAATGTCATCATGTTGTGAGAATGTGAGTGTGTGTTGATCACAAAAGCTACATTTTGTAGGAAGTGGCGCTGTGTGTGTGTGTGTGTGTGCGTGCGTGTGTGTGTGTACGTGTGTGTGTGTGTGTTGTGGTTTTATTTCATTCATTGAGTTTGTCTTGCTGAAAGCAGTATTGTTGTAAAGGTAGATTAATCCATGCAGAGCATTTGTAGTTCAAATATGATGGACAGTACATACAGTGTCAATGTTTTTCCTCTCTGGTGTTAACGTCTTTCCATACTACACACGGACAGACACAGGAAGACAGACATGGGGACATGGGGAGACAAGACAGACATGGGGAGACAGAGTTTGTTGTGCTCCTATATTGTACTGGTACATGTCCTTCCTGTAAAGTCAAGTGACTTCAACATTGAGTTATTGAAAGCAGAGATGTAGTTTTTTGTAAAGCAGTGATTCTCAACCAGTGGTCTGGGGACAACATTGGTCTTTGAGGGGGTTCCAGTTCCCAACTTAGCTAAATGATAGAGAGTTAGTTGGACGGTGCAGGTTCATTTGGTTACAGTTTTAATGATTGTCAATAAACATCTGCATCTGCAACATCTGCTGTCCTCCTGTGATCCCATTCATTTTATTTGTTTTTATAGGTGTTTCTGCAGGCTTTATATAACATTGTGGACCTAAAAGCAAGCACATCAGTGCAGGTGGTTTCAAAGAGTTAATTCTCAGAAACAAGAGTTAAAAGGTCCTTAAATTCATTTAGAAAAAATTATAGTAATTAATTGATGTGAAAAATAAGACATTTACTCTTACTCTTACTTTTACTTAAAGTAAATTTAAAAGCATGTACTTTTGGATACTTAAGTACCTTAAAAGCAAGTACTTTTTTACTCTTACTCGAGTAACATGTCGACTGAGCTACTTTTACTTGTAACAGAGTAAATTTTAACCAGTAGTATTTGTACTCTTACTCAAGTACTGGGGTCGAGTACTCTGTCCATTTCTGCAATCATGGCGACAAAAAATTAACAAAGTCTGCAAATCAAGATAAGAAACTGCAGCAGCAGTGAACATGCTTTCTTTTTTTCAGCAGAATAGAGATATAATCCATGAAAGAACATTATAACATATGATATTGTACACAGATTAAATATTTAACTGTCATGTATCATCACAGTAACAGCGTTACATATATTAGCATCTATAAAAACTTGTAAAAACATTATAGAAATACATATTGTGGTTTGGTGCGGACCTGTAGACTGAACATATAAGGAGTAGTTCATGTTTATAGTCATCTGAGAACGTCACATTGTTTTTGGTTTGTATCTGTTTCCTGAATATATCCGTACGTGTGTGAATGTGTAAATGAGAGGCATTAACTTATAATAATAATAATAATAATAATAATAATACATTTTATTTGTACAGCGCTTTTACAGCTCTCAAAGACGCTTTACATAAAACCAAAAACAGAGGAAAAATACATAGAGAAATAAATAAAAAGTACATGTAAGGACAAACAAACAATATGCAAGTAACTGTGTGTGTTTGTGATTACAAAAAAAAAATGATTGATGGGGGGCACAAGAAGATAGCTATTATTGCAGGTTAAAAGCAGATTTAAAAAGGTGGGTCTTGAGTAATGATTTGAAGGTGGATGGGTTAGAACAGTCACGGATGTGTTTGGGGAGGGCGTTCCAGAGGGAGGGGGCGGCTATGGAAAAGGCTCTGTCGCCCCAGGTGCGGTGCTTGGTCCTGAGCGGGTGTGAGAGGAGGTTAGCGTCGGATGATCGGAGGTTGCGGGTTGGAGTGTGGTGGTGGAGCAAGTCTGTGAGGTAGGAAGGGGCCTGGTTATGTAGGGCTTTGTGGGTGAGGAGGAGGAGCTTGAAGTTGATTCGATATGGGATAGGGAGCCAGTGTAAGTGTTGTAGAACAGGGGTGATGTGTTCGTGGGAGCGGGTGTGGGTAAGGAGGCGGGCAGCTGAGTTTTGAATGTACTGAAGTTTGTTGAGAACCTTGGATGATGAGCCATAGAGGATGCTATTGCAGTAATCGAGTCGTGAGGTAATGAATGCATGGATGAGAGTTTCGGCGGCAGAGAAGGAGAGTAATGGACGAAGGCGAGCGATGTTCTTGAGGTGAAAGAAGGCAGTTTGGGTGAGGCGGCTGATATGATGTTCAAATGAGAGGTTGTTATTGAAGATGATACCAAGGTTGCGGATGAACGGGGAGGGTGACAGGGTGGTGTTATCAATGCTGAGGGAGAAGTTCTGGGTTGATGTGGCAAGGGATTTTGGGCCGATGAGTATGATTTCAGATTTGTCACAATTCAGTTGAAGGAAGTTAGTTTGCAGCCATGATTTTAGTTCTGTCAGACAGTTGGTGAGGGTGTAGAGGGTGGCAGGGGTGATGGATTTTGTAGAAATGTAGATTTGGATATCATCAGCGTAGCAGTGGAAATGGAGACCATGACGGCGGATGATGGAACCAATGGGGAGTAGGTAGAGGATGAAGAGGAGAGGACCAAGCACCGAGCCCTGGGGGACGCCTTGAGGGAGGGGGACTGTGGAGGAGGAGCAGTTGTTGATGTGGATGAACTGATGTCTGTCGGTGAGGTAAGATTTAAGCCAGGAGAGAGCAGAACCAGTGATGTTGAGTGATGTTTGTAGGCGGGACAGGAGAATGGAGTGGTTGATGGTGTCGAAGGCTGCAGTGAGGTCAAGGAGGATCAGTATATTGAGATGCCCAGAGTCTGCAGAGAGGAGGAGATCGTTAGTGATTTTCAGGAGAGCGGTTTCGGTGCTGTGTTGTGGGCGGAAACCAGATTGGAATGGTTCGTATAGTTCATGGGAGTGGAGGTGGGTTTTGATTTGTGCAGCGACCACGCGTTCCAGAATTTTTGACAGAAAGGGGAGATTTGAAATGGGACGAAAATTTGAGATGGTGTCAGGATCCAGGGCGGGTTTTTTGAGGATTGGGGTGACAGCAGCCAGTTTCAGGGTTTGGGGGACAAAGCCAGAGGTGAGGGAGGAGTTAATGATGGTAACGATGAGTGGGGAGATTGCTGGGAGACAGAGTTTGATGATGGAGGATGGTATGGGGTCCAGGACGGATGTTGAACTTTTCATGTTACTGACGATGGGGAGGAGTTCCAGGGGGGAGACGAGAGTGAACTGTGAAAGGGGTGGAGTGGTCGGGGCGGCGGGAGGTTGAGAGTCAGAGGTGGTGGGGGGATTGCTAAGTTGATTGTAGATGGAGTCAATTTTGGACTGGAAGAATGACAGGAAGGAGTTGCATTTGTCAACTGTGATGGAGGAGAGGGTGCTGTCGCAGGGTTTGAGGAGTTTGTTGACGGTAGAAAATAGAGTCTTGGGGTTGTTGGAGCCAGAATGGATGAGCTGTGAGTAGTAGGAGGAACGGGCAGAATTGAGGGCATTTTTGTAATCTGAAAGGTGGTCTGTGTAGGCATGGAGATGAACTCTGAGACCGGTTTTCTTGTATAGTCGCTCAAGCTGACGTTTACGGGTTTTCAGTTGACGGAGTTCGGGAGTGTACCAGGGAGCTGTGTGAGTGAATGAGACAGTTCTAGTTTTGAGAGGAGCCAGTTTATCAAGACAGAGGGACAATGTGTTGTTGTAGTATGAGACCAGGTCAGAGGGGCATGCAGTTGGAGGGGGTGTGGATGCGGACAGAGTATTGGCCAGAACGTCAGAGAGAGCTGAGGGGTTGATGGACTTGATGTTACGGAATGTTATGTTGCGTTTGAGCTTTGGGGGAGGTACGGGGGTGATAAAGTCCATGGTGATGGCCAGATGGTCCGAGATGTGGAGGTCAAGACTAGAGAGTTGGTGGAGAGTGAGACCGGCGGAGCAGACTAGGTCCAGTATGTGGCCGCGACAGTGGGTGGGGAAGTTGACATGCTGGGTGAGGTGAAGGCAGTGAAGCAGTTCCAGGAGGTCTATTGCACTTTTGCAGTTTGGGTCATCAATGTGGAAGTTGAAGTCGCCGAGCAGAAGAATTGAGGGGGATATGGCGGATAGCTTGGTGACGAAGGCGGCGAGGTCAGAAAGAAAGGAGTGGTTTGGTTTGGGAGGACGGTAGATGATGGAGATGACCAGGGGAGTGGGACCAGGCAGTTTGAGGGCAACATGTTCGAAGGACTGGGAAGGAGGGATGGAGATTGTGGAGATGTTTAAGTTTTTCCTGAAAATGGCAGCAACTCCCCCACCCCGCCCGTCGGGGCGGGGTTTGTCGATGTAGGTGTAGCCAGAGGGAGTGGTTTGGTTCAGGGAGAAATAGTCCAGAGGTCTGTGCCAGGTTTCAGTGAGGCAGAGAAAGTCCAGTTTATTGTCAGTGATGAGTTCATGTAGGATGGCACTTTTGTTAGTTAGTGAGCGGGTGTTGAATAGGGCAAGTTTCAGGTGTTTTGGGGTTGGAGTAGGGTGGGGAGTGGCAGGAGTGCAGAAAATGGGGCACAGGTTTTTGATATTAACAGCGTTGGATGTACAGCGTGGGCGAGGTGGTCTGTGTGAAGTGATGGACTGTATGGGGAAAGACTGAGGTGGGAGGGTTAATGACTGATTTGGTCGGAGGGGGGCGCTGGTGAGTGGAGGTGTGTTCTGTGCTGCTGTGGGCACGGGGTGAAGAAGAGTGGCTGCGGAGGGGGTTTGTGGTGTAAATAGTCAGTCACGTGGAGCAGAGTGTACAGTGTGCTGAATATTGGCTGCAAGCATGCGACTTCCAGTAGTGGTTGGGTGAATGCCATCGGACTTGAAGAAAGAGGGACGGTTCCAAAAGAGATTAAAATTGTCAACAAAGTTAAAACCCAGAGCGCTGCAAGCAGGTTTGAGCCAGGTGTTCAACAGGAGGAGCCTGGAGAAGCGCGCATCTCCGCGACCAAGTGTGGGAATGGGGCCAGAAATAAAAACGGACTTTCCACAAGTGCGTAGGAAGTCAAAGAGGGAGTTAAAAGCACTTTTGGTCAGTTCGGTGGCACCCTGAGCCAGGTCGTTGGTCCCTACATGCACCACTATGCGGGTTATGGACGAGGGGAGTGACTGCAGCAGCCCGGGGAGTTTTCCCAGGATTACGGGGACTGTGGCTCCGGGGAAACAACAGGTGGTGGCGTTGAAAAAACGGATATTTCTGGTGATGGAGTCCCCAATAATTAGGGTGGTTGGTGAGAAAAGTGGGCGAAGTTGAGGTGGCGGACCAGGGTCAGGGCCGCGTACTGACCGCCGGAACAGTGACTGGGGGCGGGGCTGACTGGACAGGTGTTGAGGTGGACCGGCCTTTTCGGGCCCAGGAGGAGGGGAGTCCTTCAGCGGCATAGGATGGTGGATGCCTCCAGCGCGCAGGAGAACGGCCTCCTTTAGGAGCTTGCGGCGAGAGGCAGAGGTAGTAGTCCGGGAGAACAGCCGGTGATCCGAGCCCGAAACAGAGCGGCTCCGGGCAGCGGCGAGCAACGGCGGGGAGGAGGGCTCGACACCATCCCCGGGCGCCGGGCAGCTAGGGTGGCGAGCAGGAGGGACCGCCACGACGGTCCCAGACACAGGGCAGCCAGAGCGGGAAGAGGACGCACCGGCAGCCGCAGAGGCACACGGGACCGCGGGGGCATCCGAGCTGGTAGCCGCGGGGCAGTCACCCGCTGCAGGAGTGGAACTAGCCGCCCCAGACGTGGCGCCGCCCGAGCCCGCAGCCGGAGCACCCGCGGAGCTGGAAGCCGCGGGGCAGTCCCCAGCCGCAGGAGTGGAACCAGCCGCCCCAGACGCGGAGCCGCCCGGGCCCGCGGCCGGAGCACCAGCGGTCGCAAGCGGCGAGGGGCCGACGGCCCGGCCGGGTGTGGAGGTACCGGAGCCAGGAGCCGCACGATCACCAGTGGCCGTGTGCAGAGAGCTGGCGGGGGCGCCTCCAGTCACCGAGCGAAGAAGTGGGCTGTCGGCCAGGGACTCGAAATGGTTGGAAAGGCTCAGGCGAGGAGGAGAGGCAGTCGCATCCTGGACTCTCTTTCTGTCACGGATAACAACTTCAGACCAGGATGACTGGAGGCTGGGTGTTGAGGAGGTGACAGGCCGTGGGCAGGTGGAGGTATCCCATGGAGCAGTATCCTGGAGTGCCGCTTTGAGTTGGATTATGTGCATGGATTGCTCGTGGGCGATGTCCAGACAGGAGGTCAGCAGGGCCTGTTTATTCTGCAGCTCCTGCGAAAGTCGACGGATGTCTTCTTTGAGGTCAGTGATCTGTTTGTTTGCCTTGGTGAGAGAGGTGTTTTTGCAGGCCATGATTGTTGTGAGTGTGGGCTCCAGCTAACAGTGGAGCTAACAGCAAACAGCTAACAGCTCTCTGCTATGGCTCTTTGTAGAAGTGAGCTCTCTGCTATGGCTCTTTGTAGAAGTGAGCTTTATAAAGTTCACTTCAATGACTCGTATTAGTTCACGGGGCTGAGCTGCCTCCTCCAATATAGCGGCGATGTTGACGTACGGTCCAGCGTTCAATGAGGCGTGACGTCTATGTATATATGTGTCTATAGTGCGAGCAACAGCTGGGGAGTTTTAAAACCAGGAAACAGCTGATCACAGCAGTCAGTCCATCACTTCATCCGCGGACATTAAGATGAGCAACTGGACAGCCGCTGAGATCCAGGAGATGCTAGCGTCTCCTGAATCTCTGTAGCTGTCTTCGTTGTCCGCTTCTTGTTGTAGCAGCAAGCTACTACCGGTCGCTACTTTCAAATTAAAAGCCTTTTGCTAAGAACCCAATTCTAAACTCCAATCGGGTGCAATGTAAAGCTCTTATTTTGAGGACAAATTTGTTTTCTTTCTGACAGAATGCAACGTACTTTACGCCGCGACTTCTGCTCTTACTGACGCCCGTGAAGGTGCGTTCAGGTACCTAAATTTGGCACCGTTGAATTTTACGTGAACCAATACTCGGAAATACCGACGTGTTTCGGTCGGTACCGGTAAAAGTACAGGGTTCGGTACCCAACCCTACTGAACACAGTTACAACGTTACTTTTGTTTGGTCATATAATGTTACTTTATGGGACATTTCTCTTTATTTAGTTGAGTGAGGACCTCAACCTGTGTAGTTACCAGACTGTCAGACCAAAATGCCTTCGATTCGTGCTGCCGTCTTATCCTTTCACACTGAATCAGTTTGCCAATACCGTATCTCTGATACTACCTCAAGAGGAGGATCAGTGCTGGAGTGAAATTTCACCCCTCGTTGCCTCTGAGAAATTCACACAGAAGAAGAGGCGAAGAATTGGTGCAGGATCCCCGCATCCAAACAGCAGTGTGAATGGGGCTGGTGATTGACTAGCAGAGCCGTTCCTTGCTATAAGCGGACTGTGCAGGTGCATAAGGCCCCCTCACCACTAGGGGGCCCCCTCAAGTTGCAAGTCCAGTCTCAATATCTGAGGAGTGACCCAACAGAAAAGGTGTGAAAAGTACCTGGCAACTGGCCCACTGATTGGTCAGATCTGCTCTCTATCGATTGGACAGATCTGTTGTCTACCACACCGCGTTACTATGACAACCAGTAATATTAAGTGAGGAGATGCGAGGCAAGTTGAGCTGAGCCGCCGGTACCGGTAATTCATGGCATGGCATCAAAACAAACCTATTCATCTGGTTGAGAAGAAAAATGAAAACACAAGAAACTAGATGAAGAAAAACACTCACAGGATAAAGGTAAGGTTTGTTTTCATGATGTGGGTGGAGGGGGAGCTAAAGCCGAATCTTTAGCTAGCCTAAGTGTTTGCTTTAGGAAAGGGCGAAAATAAAATGTATATGTCACATGTGAATGCCATAAGACTGACTGATTGAAGTGACACCTGTTATAGTGAATTACAGCAGGTCCAGTTTGTTGACATTACATTTTTGAGGCAGGGTGTGTTGTTAGGCAGATATCTGTCATGTCTGCTGTATCCTCATCCAGTGCAGCTGCTGTTCCATCATAGACCTCCTCTGCTCTTCAATATTTGTCACGCAACATTACTTTAGGATTGTTTTAGTGTGTCCTCAGTTTATAGGTCTCTAATGTGAAGTGTGCTCTACAGTGCTAAACAACATGAATACATATTAGGCCTATTGTGGATTGTTATGGACTATTGTGTGGCAATAGTGTGGCAGTGGATTATTGCTCTGAGTGGATTATTGTCAACTTTACTGAGTTAGTTGCGTCTTTCTTTACCACATTTATTAGAATATTTATTGTGACAATATAATTTGAACAAACTTGACTACATTCCTACAGTTTAGTTATTTTTTTTATGTATTACTTTGTAACAAATCATAATAACACAAATTAAAGTCAATTTATAACTTTTATAACTGTAACACGTACAATGTGTCCAAAACTGCTTAATTTTTAATTTAATTTAATTTAGTTTTTCACAGGCGCGCGCACACACACACACACACACACACACGCAGGGAAGAGGAGATGAGAGAAGGGGCTGCCAGACATGCTACGGTGCCCAACGAGCAGTGTTAGGAGTCAGTGCCTTGCTCAAGGGCACCTCAGCAATGCCCAGGATGTGAACTAGCATTCTCCATGTGCCAGTCCACATCATACTTTTTTTTTGCTCCGAGTGGAACTTGAACCAGCGACCTTCAAGTCCCCAAGCCAAGTCCCTACGGACTGAGCTATTGCCGCACCAAAAGTAACAGATTTGAAATCGGGTGCTTTAAAGAGACACTACTGTATACTGCAATGTTTGATATGAAAACAGATCATGAATTTCTGCATTAGTGTAAGAAATCTCAATTTTATAGTATGAATATTTGCTTAGGATCTAGTTTGCTTGGTAACGTGAGGAGTTTTGTCTTTCCAGGGGCAATTCTGAAATATTTTGGAGCTGCCGACCAGGAAGCAGCACAGCCGCCTTCAGCACCACCTGACATTTTAAAATGTTTTTTTAAACTATGTTTAAAATAAACATTTTTGAGGAACGCTGCATCAGTTTTATTTATTGACCTAAAGAGGATCCCCATTGTTTACCTTGTAATATAATTTTCTATCAGTTCAACGTGCTCGGGTGGGTCAACTTAAGAAGTTTGATTTTAATTTGAGAGAGGTTTCACACCTCTAGCCTGTTTACTTTTAAAATATAATAGATTGTTGCATCTTTCTGGATCACTACATCGACAACAAACATTATACCTGCATGATCTTAACTGTAGCATTTTATTAACTCACTTGTTGTGGTAAGAAGCGAAGCACGCTGCGTCTCACGCTCTTGCTAATGTTTGCTCATCTTTAAACTCACCGTCTGTAACCTTACTCTCTCCTAAACCTATTCAAAGTAGCAGATTCACTAACTTGCTGATCAGCTACTGAGCTGCTGCGACCATGCCGAAAACTAAAGCGGTGCAGACCGACCCAAATGCCAAAGCGGTCACCATGGCATCCCTCACCCACTTGTTTGAGTCTCATCGAACTGCCATCTCCGAGGACTTTAAACAAACTCTCTCAGCTCTCGAGACCAAGTTGAACGGTGTCATAACTACCGTGACAGATCACGCTGAGAAACTCGAAATTCTTGAGAGTAAAGGTGGATGCGCGAGAGGTATGCCTGAAGGCTGCCATGGAAGCTATTACCAAGCTCCAGTCAGACCATGCTAAACTAGCAGCTAGAGGTGGCGCAACAACATCAGGGTAATCAGAGTACCTGAAACCACGGAGGGGCCCCAACCAACAGTTTTCATCACCATGATGCTCGAGGAGGTCTTTGAAGGGGTCCTCAATTCGCCTATGGAGTGTGAATGGGCTCACTATGGCACTTAAACCTCCACCCAACCCAACTGCAGCGTGGTACAAATTGCATATACAATAGTACCAGAATACTTCTTTGTGTTTGTGATGTGTATATGTGCGTTTGTTTGGCTGTTCCGAGTGTGCTTGCGGCTATCACCGTGTCAATGTCTCAGTGTAATCCCAGAAAACTCCAAGATCAATCTGTACGGTTTATATTATGGGTTCTGATGATTTTAACATCGTTGGAGATTCTCAGCACTGCATTGATATGGGTGGCTATATTGCTTGTAATGTCTTTGACCCTGATAATCTAAAACCATAAAATGACATATATAATTACTCACTGTTACATCTAAACATAAGAAGTCTAAACAAGCATCATTCTGATTTAGCCTCCTTACTATCTAACTCAAGCTGTCACTTTGATGTTATTGTGTATAGTGAAACCTGGCTCAATGACTTTTCATATGCCGATCTACTTAAAGTGAAACTCTCGCCAAAAAGCAACCAAGGCTTTATTTTGGATTGAATATGAGTCAAACCTTCGGGTGAAAGCGTAATTACGACGAAAGAGGCACTTTTAAGATTTACAGTAGTTTCGGTTTTGGGCACGTTAATTTTGAATGGGAGTGCATGGGGCAAGACATGCTAGCATCAAAATCGCTATTTTTAGAACACTAAAAAGGCCCGACACAACATGAAACTTTGCTCGTAGCATCACTAGGGTCTCTACTCATGAACAAGAGCATTGAGAACATTGTTTGTGTACACAGAGTTTATGAAAAAGAAGGTTTTTGAACTACTCACGTTAGCTGCTGCACCTCCTGCGAGTCACCGTCATGGCAGGCAAAAAGTGTCGATCCCTGAGTGCGACCTGACAGGCACGCTTGAGGAGCGGTTCACCATTACTCTCCTGCCTGTCAGGTCACACTCGGGGACCAACACTGCATTGAGAACACATGTGCTCTTGTTCATGAGTAGAGACCTTAGTGATGCTACGAGCAAAGTTTCATGTTGTGTCGAGCCTTCTTAGTGTTCAAAAATAGCGATTTTGATGCTAGCATGTCTTGCCCCATGCACTCCCGTTCAAAATTGACGTGCCCAAAACCGAAACTACGGTAAATCTTAAAAGTGCCTCTTTCGTTGTAATTATGCTTTCACATGAAGGTTTGACTCATATTCAATCCCAAATAAAGCCTTGGTTGCTTTTTGGCAAGAGTTTCGCTTTAACCTCGATGGGTACAATCTACACATTAAGAACAGACCAAATAGAACAGGTGGAGGGGTCTGCCTCTATGTTAAGAGCAGTCTCCAAGTAAAAACCTGTGATCTTTATTTAGAGGATGACCACTGTGAGTCTTTATTCATTGAGATTAACAATAATGACAAAACATTTATTGTCGGTGTACTCTATCGCCCACCAGACTCAGATCTTCCAGTTTATAGCAAAATGTGTCAAGAGCAATTACATAAACCAAATGAGCTAAAAAAAAGACTTTATACACCTTGGTGACTATAACATTGATATTTTCAAGGAAGATGGAGCAAAACATGACTTTATGAACACATTGCACTCCTCCTGTTTCTTCCCCACCATTAATAGATTTACTAGAGTTACACAGACATCCAAAACGATTACTGACAATATCATTACTAATATTCAAAACACCAAGCTGGAGACAGGAGTTGTGCAGTCTGACATCACAGACCATTTTCCCATTGCATTATTCTTTGACTCTGGCAAATCGTTCTCTCCTCCACTCTCTAATATTAAATCTAAAATCCTTAACGAGAGAACCTTACAGCATCTAATTGTTAACTTACAGGCCAAGTCGTGGGACTCTGTCTATGACAGTGAGACTCCTGATGCTGCATATGACAGTCTGATAAATATCATTCAAGACTCCATCAAGGACACAGTCCCTGAGAAGACTGTCAGATGCAGCACTACCCTCCAGAACCCCTGGATTACAAAGGGAATTGTAAAGTCTATTAAATATAAAAGTAGGCTTTACAAATCCAACATGAAAAATCATTCTAGCTTCAATAAAGAGAAATACATTTCCTATAAAATAAACTAACACAGATCATAAGAAAGAGCAAAAGAAGTCATTACATAGAACTCTTACAAGCTTCGCAGGGGGACTGCAGGAGGTCTTGGAATGTGTTAAATGAAGTCCTCAACAGGAGACATAAACCTACTGCTCTACCTGACCTTGATGTTGCCAGAACTGATCTTGCACAGAGTTTTAATAACCATTTCGCTTCAATAGGTGTAAATCTGTCTAAAGAAGATAAGTTAACCGCCTTAGATATTTTATTGCACAAGTTTCATCACTATGTATCAGAGGTCTAGCACTTAAATGGTTCAGAAGTTATCTATACGAGAGGGAACAGTATGTCCATGTCAATGATCATAACTAACTGTAAGCCCATAATCTACGGGGTCCCACAGGGTTCCATACTAGGGCCACTCTTATTCATTCTATATATAAATGATTTTATCAATTCCTCTCAAATATTTCATAAAATTATTGTACATCACAAAGGAACCCACTTATTCTACAAGATATAGTAAATTTAGAGTTAACCAAAGTGGACTCCTGGTTTAAATGTAACAAACTGTCATTAAATGTCAGCAAAACAAATTTCATTTTATTCAAATCCAGTAAAAAAATTAAGGATCACTGCCTGAATAAAATTAATGGGCAGGATATAAAAAGAGTGCATTCCACTAAATTCCTGGGGGTCCTCATTGATGACTCTCTCAACTTTAAATGTCATACTGACCATCTTGTAAACAAACTGTCCAAGAATGTTGGCCTGTTCTATAAGATCAGACATTTCCTTCCTCTGTCTGCCCTTCTCACATTGTACAAAACTCTCTTTGAACCACATCTTAACTACTGTAATGTGATATGGTGCAACACCTTCACCAGCCATCTTAAAAAATTTGCATCCTTGCAAAAGAAAGTCATACGGGATCTGTCCTGGTCAGAGATAAATTCCCCCACACACCCTCTATTCCACCGCTTTGAGTTACTAAGACTGGCTGAGCTAAATGAATATCATAATGCCTGCCTTATGTTTCAAATTGTCAACAGGCTGAACTCTAGACTGAGTAGTCTTGTTCCCATCTCCAGCCCCCAGCACACATACCAAACGAGAACCAAACCACTTACATCAGGAAAATGCGTGCACCAGTACGAGTGTTGTCTGTAGGGGGCTGCAGATCTGGAACGGGATTGATGATGGCCTCAAGGTGTTACCCTTTATCTCCAACTTCAAAAGACAACTAAAAATGTATGTGTATGATTGTATGTGTATGTATTGTAATGTTATCTATGTCCTGGTGCGCTCTTTGCGTGCGTCTGGTCACAGATGGTAACTGTGTATTTCATTGTCTGTACCACTACCCTTTCATGAACCATGGGCCCCCATCTATAAGCTTTTCGTAGCTTCCTTGGGGGACCCATTCACTCTACCCTATTGATTTCATACCCCAACTGTATCATTGGAATGTTTGAAGTTGTATTGTGAATAAACTCAAAATCAACAACACTATCATTCACTGTTTGGACAATATTTCTCCTTCCCACCATTTTCTTCTTTACATAAAGAAGATTTTGAAAGTGGCAATTGCAAGTGTATATATGGAACTCACTGCCTCCCAGAGAGGCGTGTTGCCTGTGTGACATCAGTCAGTTGACAAAAAAGGGAATGATGTCCTCTGAGACGGTAAATATAAACCCTTACTATTTACTGAATAAAAAATGGTTGCTATAAAAACTTACTTTAACTTAATGTACATACTTTTTCATTGCCTAACATTAGGCTTACTTATTCTAGTAGTTATGATGTGAAGCACCAACTCTCCCTGGCCACCCAACCACTGCTAGGTGTCACTAACTGTGCCGCTTGTGATTTTCTTCCGATAAAGTGGCAATCGACAACCAGTGTACGTCTTTGGTACTACAGCACATGCAAGGGCTCGGTGGGCCACAGTCTAATCTTAATTCTAAGGAAGAAAATTAGAAAACGTCATAATTCTAAGAATTCCGTTACTAGGAGAAACTCTTCAAGATGGCTGCCATGCGGCCCACTAAGGTGACTGAAGAGGACTTGTGATTACTGGTGTCTGATCAGTTTGGGTGAAGGTGAGGTGTTACTGAAATAATGTGAAATCTGGGAACATGAGATGTCTAGGCTTAAAGTAATGACATTATTATAAGGCATACATTTTAACAGGATTGTCTCATTTTTGAGAACAAAAATAGGACTACATTACATAACAAGTAACTGTATCGTCAGGTATAAGTGAGATGTTACATATCGATCAGTTTGAAGGTTTGTAAGAGACCACAACACTGCAGCAGTTTCTTCTTTATACTTTAAAGACGAATTTGGCAGCTATGGATAATTATCACAGCAACAATCATTACATCGTCCTTCGCCATCTTCTCAAGAACAAAGAAAAATGATAGTGTTCATCTTTTAAAGGAATCTACCAAAATCAGGAAAAAACTCCCCCAAACTGTTCACCTCACATGCAATGAATTTTAATAACGTTTCAGTAGTCAGACCTTCATCAGCGTCTCTTAACCTGATCTGAGTACCAAAATGTTGTCATTAAAATCTGCCCCATGGTCTTTTTCTATGAACCGGTCATACCGCAGGTGTGCAAATGCTCTACTCTGTGAAAGTAATCTACAAGGAGTGTTTACTTGCAGTATGTGTATTTGATTAACTAGTGTAGCGTGTTGCTACATGATTTTGTCTTATTTTGCAACAAAGGTTGAGCTAAAGGCAGGAACGCACCGGCCCAACCGTTGGTCGTCTGAACGTTTGTGGAGACTCAGACGAGGTCGGGAGCAAATATGTTTGGTGTGTTCAGCTGCATTGGAAGCTTTCGGAGCCGCGCGGATGTTGTTGGCTCTGTCGGATAAGGCAGTTGGACGTCTGGGCGGTGTGTAGGGGCCTTATGAGTAACTCATTATTCGATTGAATAAAGGGGCTTTTTAGCAGGTCAGTCAGACCATACAGGTGATTGCTACATGTCTTACCTGTCCTTAGTAGATGTAGAGTGAGGTGGAAACAGGATGTACTGAACAATACAGGAGTGTTTCTCTCTATCTGTGTCCCCTGACATGCCCTGAGGATAGAAATAAAATCCAACATATTAGGATTACTCTTAATACCAGACACAAATGTAGATAAACATTACAGTACTGGAGATAAAACCTCCATATGGAGCAAATAGAAAATGTGAGCATTTTGTCTTGTAAATGATGCGGTGTCCTGCTGTTCTATACCTTCATCGGCAGCTCGATCACCATATTTACAATCCCCTCTCCGCTGGCAGCAAAGTGAAAGCCCTCCGATATGCGAATCCTACACAGACATCAAGAGACACTTTCAGGCAACAAATGCAACATAGTTGCTTACCCAACATCAAACCAACCCAGCTGCTATGTTTTAAGCATTTATGGCAGGGTTGAAACAGCTGTTTTTTGGTATTGTTTCAGTGTTTTGCAATGCATATATATACACAATAAACAACAACCTGAGCTTATAAAGCACTTGATTTTCCTTGTTACTCAAAGATGCTATATATACACAAACTGCCCTTGCCTATTTAGAATGTAATGTACTGCTTTGGGAAACGTTTATTATGACCGCATCAGGGTTTGTAAAAAAAAAAAAAAAAAAAAAAGGGGTATTGCATCTGGTATGGAATCCACGACCGGGTCTTACAGAAATAATGGCTTGGAAGAATAATAGAGGCTGTGAGGGGGGGAAATGGCCTGAAAAACAGCAGCTCTTACAGTAAATCAAATATAACATACATGAGTGTGTCTCAGTTTTTAACTGTTTTCATCCACTCCATGATTCATTTTAGCACTATTAAATGACTATCAGTTGAATTTGGAGGTTTGAATTTTAACTGGCTTTACGTTTACATTATGCCAATATGCACTGATTCTTAATGCATCTGAATGGATCTCAATGAATGGCAACTGCAATTATTTTTCAATAGGATTAATTTGTTTTTATTACATATTTATCACTGCAGATCGCAACTTTTTGATAATTTCAATTCAGCTTTTATTTGGAAAGTCCTTCCTATAATCAAACTACAACAGTCTGCAATATTAAAGCTCTATGTTTTCAATAACAGTATATGTGTGATGAAACCTTCCAAAAACACAATGTAAATATGTCTGCAGTGATTTACAAGTGTGCTGTAATCTACAAATAATATCATTTTCACATAGCAGCTCTAAGACAGGACACATCAATCAAACATGACTCTGCTGTCCACATCTCTCTCAGAGTTGGATGGTAAAGTTGACAGCACCTCCTCATTTGCCAGCTGAATAGCTAGACTCGCTGTATTCTTTATTGCTGCCTACATTAGCTTCAGGAGGTAAAAGCTTACATGGTGAAGCATTGTTGTGAGGCAGAAGTTAGACACAGCATTTGTCTCCTTCAGTTTGTGCTTTCCAGCAAGTTCATAAACTGCAATATGTCCATCAGGAAGTCTGCTTTCTGAGTGAGTTGTTAAATCACTCACTACTGATGTCTGTCCCCCTCAGATTTTTTTGTCCACCCACAATTCAAAAGCATGAGAGTAACTTTGAAACTCTATTGTCCAGCCGAATCCAGACAACCAAACAACCAATACCGGTTACAATTTCCTGATTTTGCTCCGTCTCAGCATCGATGCAGAGCCTTCCACCTTCACATTGCAATGCATCTTACAATCAAAAAATGCCCACACCTGTAATAAGCTCAACATGTGATGCAGAAGTTTAAAATCAAAAGCAACCAAGAAAAGGATGGTCACAACTTTGTTGCTGCTTGATGGCTTTCACTGTGAAATATCTGCATGAAGTTGAGTTTCATTTATAAAAAAAAAAAGAAATTTATTACAAGACCACAAAACTAAGTCTAACTATACAAGTAATCTGGTCAATCATCACTTATGAGCCGATAGAAGTGTGTGGTGGTGCCTTTATCTGCAGAGAACCTGCCTGAATTTTATTATCGTCTCAGCATTTTGCTGGGATGTTTTTGAGCATCAGCAATTCTGAAAAAAGATAGTTGGGTGATGTGTCTCACTCCCAGGTTGTTATTTGACGATGTAGGAATGAGACTCAACAACAAGCTTTTTTTCACAAACTTACTGCATCTTTCAGTGGTGTGTCTAAAAGTCTTTAAAACGCAAACTGAATATAGGCACAAAAAACACATGTCCCATCACAAATTAAGAGTGTGAACTCACTCAGAGAGCATCGACAGGATGTGAGCAACAGCTTGCATGGCCACAGTTGATCCTTGGTTGCTCTGCACAGCCCACACCCAGCGCTGGTGCAGGAAGTAACGGGACAAAGAAGCCAGGGTGGAGGAAGCTGTCCGGTTGGCCGCCATGCTAAGGGGGACAGCATTGTTGGAGGGCTGAGGAAAGTTCTCCATGTTGAAAATGAAGGGAGTCCTGAAGTCTAACGGCAGCTTCTCGTACCTACAGA
The DNA here is from genome assembly GCF_900880675.1 of Sparus aurata. Lineage (NCBI taxonomy): Eukaryota > Metazoa > Chordata > Actinopteri > Spariformes > Sparidae > Sparus > Sparus aurata. The sequence goes on from NC_044197.1 coordinate 32,834,677, forward strand.
GCACCAGAGGTTCATTTCATTTAAATGTGTCCAACTGGCAGCCTCCTTTCACACAGATGAGACACTGCTGGAGCTTTTTTGGTACCTTCACACATCACAGTCTCATCACACACAGCTGTAGCCAATAATTTTGTTGTCATATGCACGGACCTTATGAGAAGCTTCTCCAGAGGCTTATTGAGCACCACCACACAGGGTCTGTCTGACAGTGCAGGTTTGGGAGAAGGGATGGAGGGAGATTTGGATGGTGATGGATTGCCAACAACTTTCCTCTTGGTTTTGGGGGTCACCTCTTTGTTCTGAACACGATGAGGGAAGCGCAGTTTGAGGATCTGCTCTCGCAGCTCATCTACAATCTGAGGAAAAACAAAATACCATAACTGAGAAAATATACCACTTAGGTACTTTGAGGATTTCACTAAGTCTACAGGTGTGTTCAGTGCCTGGCTATGCCGACCACTGTCACCATGTCTTGATTGATTTGAAAGTGTTTCACAAATTAAGTTAATATGTATCTGTCAGTTTTAAGAAATAAATGGAGGCTAAATGCTAATACCATAGATTACATTTCTTACTATTGAATATGAACAAGTTCCAAGCAACATTCTATGTTTCAGGCCATCTTCAAATATCAGTGTTTTCCATAGTTTTTAGTAGAGATGGTGCCGATCGATCGGTAACTGATCGGATCGGGCCGATATGGTAAAAAAACGATCGATCGGGAAATCCGATAAAAGGTTAAAATCACCGATCCGATCGCATTATACAATATATTATACATGTGCTTGTGTTTGTTACATTCCAGATCCAAAGGGGGCGGTAGTGCGCCAAACCGCTGCCGCTTCAAAACAAAGAAGAAGTGTTGTGTTGTGGTCACACTACCTGCATGCACTGCTAACATGTCAGTTATATGGAAGTTCTTTGAAATATGTGAGACAGATGTCACACACGCCAGCTGTAACGCATGCAAGCGTTTAGTGCCTCGTGGGGGAAACAAACCAAGTAGTTTTAATACTACCAATTTAATTCGGCACTTGAAGTCGTTTCACAGCAAGGAACGTAACGATTTCCTGCAACTAACTAGTGAAAAGAAAAAGACAACGCCGACCCCACAGGCACTGCTGCAAACAACATTGGAGAGCACGCAGCCCTACAACTCTCGCGGTGAGAAGGCCATGGGAATCACAAGAAGGCTATATAGCTTATATAGGCTCAATTTATATTTTATTTTTTTATACTATGTATGCAACAATACAGCCATTTAAATGGCTAATATCAATAAATGACTGAACTTTCAACCTTCAGCTCTTCTTGACTGCCTTCTAGAGGCCATTTTGGCATATTGTTTTCCACAGTGCCACTGCTGCTATGAAGGAATATTGAAGTTACTGTTATGCAATAAATAAAGGTAATCTAGTAGTATAAATAAATAATTACAAGGTTAACATAAATGAAAGACTATAGGCCTTTGCATGAGTGGATGAATTAATGGGGAAAAAAGAGTAAAATAATATAAATATTAATAATATCGTTCCACGTGATCGATCAGTTCTGATCGGTAATCGGATCGGTGAGGCTTTAGGTGATCGGTGATCGGTATCGGTCCCAAAAAACCTGATCGGACCATCTTTAGTTTTTAGTAAAACTTAAGTGCACGTATCTGGTGGGGGGATTTGGGCTTCCTTCCCCAACATAACTGAACTTTGTAAAATATGATTATTTCTTTGCACAACAATTTAAAGATAATAAATAAATACATAAATTTAGCGATAAAACATGTGTAAGAAGCCCATTGTGGGTAATTTAGTTTAGTTAGTTAAGTTTTTGATGGTGTCCACATTGACATTCATTAGACTTAGGTGGTCAAAACTGCTTCAGTGCTGTAACTAAGTCTCATAACATAAAGGAAAACACTGAATATCAACCTGCAGTGTACTGCAGTGCTGTTCTGCTTGAGCACTTACATATTTGAAAATGTTTCAAACTAAGTGTTACTTCATTGAGTCAAAGATATGACTATAATGGGCCTTGTCATCATACACCCATCATACTGTATCAAATATTTTAGAGTTAACTCAAAATGAAATGGAATATCCGTATATTGCAAATTATTTTAATAAATACAGTTAAAATACAATACAGATGAAGTCTTTCGCTGTGGATTTCAAAATGGAATCTGAAATGAACTCAGTTAGCTAGAATTGCCCATTTTTCACACTTAGGTGAAAATTCAGCTTTGAGCTACTATTGGTCAGGATGACAAACCCCCCTCTGACCAGAGAGTCAGGGCCTAACAGCTACTGAGAGCTGCAAGCTACATTTCCCGCCGGCCCGAAGAACTACTCCTATCCTCCTGCTATTATTCCAGATCAGTAGCTTCGACGCAAAGGTTGCCAGCTTACTTCATAATCTTAGGAACACAAAGGTAGTTAGCACAGTGCTGCTATCCCTGCAAAGGAAAGGAGCGACCAGTAGGCCTGTAACAACAATCAATAAATCAATTAATCGTTCATAAATAAAAATGAGGCCGATAATTTTGCCGGCCTTGATAATTTCCATTTGCATGCTTGTTTGTTTTCCTCGTGTCTCTCACATGAACCCTCTTGTCAGTCACTCTTTGTCTCTGTGTGGGAGAGCGGGGCCCTGCCCCTAACATAACACAGAGTGCAGCATGAGAGCTCCGTGAGGAGTAGCAAGCCAGAAAAAAACACTAGTTGAGATTTGACGGAATCAAACCAAAGATGGAATTGGTTTTAAAGCCAAACGCGACAGCTGCAGTGTGGGAGCACTAGGGATGAAACGGTTACAGGTGTCACGGTAAACCACGGTAACAGTCTCGATGGTGAAGGTTACCGTTTAAGTTTGAATTACCATGGTAACCGCCGCAGTCGATAACCATGGTGTGGAAAATTCGCGAGATACTTCTTAAGTCTCACTATGCATGTGCAGCATGCAACGTGCGCTTGTTACGTAGTGAAGAAGACATGGCGGAGGGAGGACATGAGAGTAGAGGCCCTCAAGGCATTTTTCCTCCTTCAAAGAGAACCAAATCTGAAGTCAGGTGGAAGTTGCGAGGGGTGGCAACACATGCAATTTACCTACTCATTTGCGTGACCTTCACCCTCAACTGTTCAGCGAATGCAAGGTAAGCTAACCTTAAGCTCGGGTGCATGATGTGTGGGTATTCTCTGTATAATTTGCTGTTGTCACTAATCTAAATTGACCAGATAGTGGAATAACTGAACAAAGTTAATCAATGATTTGGCACGTTATGTGAACCGCTTATTAATTGTAGATTTATCTTTTTTAAAGTCGACCTAATAATTCCCCAAATACTGATGCAGAGCTGCAGTTAGGAGGATTTGACACAAACACGTACTGGGTGGACTGAGTTAGTGAATGCAAACTGACTGAGATGACTGACTTTCATCTCAGCTCCGTTCACCGGAGCAGCGTCTACCTGTGGCTCAGCAGCAATTTGACAGGCAGCCAATATATATAAGTAATATCAGAAATGTATAATACTTGCGGATTTATTTGTAGTTAAAAAATAATATAAAATGGTGAATATAACAAGTGTCTAGACATAGATAAGAACCCAAATGGAGTATTTATAATCAATCTAACAATAATCCTTTTTGTTTTGATCTAAAAAATTACCCAACCTGTTTTTTCACAAACGTGATATGATCTTAATTGTCAGTTTTGCGATCTAAAATTCATAAAGATTCAAATAAGTAAAATGTCTTTGACATTTTTTTTGTTTTCATTACAATGTCTAGAAAATGTACACATGTAGTTATTGTGGAATAGATTCATCAAATTTCATTTAGAGCTTGTTATACATGTGTTGCAATTATACAACACTGGGTGAGTGTGGTAGTCAAATTAGCAGACTTTTTGCAGTAGGCACAAACAGGTTGTATTCCCTCCACTACACCACTGCCTGAAACAGAGTGTTTTCTTTATACATGAACAGTACACATTATAGCCTTGTGTTGTGTTCTGGTGAAATTTGACTGATTGAAAAGTTTTATCTCTAAAAATGTCGTTAATTTGATCAGACTGACCTAAAATTCCATAAATTTGTCCACAAAGACGATATCAACAGACAATTCAGTTCTGGGAAAGGTGAAAATGTTCGTGAATGTAGGGTGTAGATGTCAGTGGGGGTATGCATGTTTTTCTTTTAGTATCAGGGTTCTCCCCAGACGGTGGAACAGCGGCGCTACGCCGCTATACCGCTAGGTCAGCGCCGCTATACTCGGCGCGTGACGGTGACGAGCGTCCGTCCGTGCGTCCGTCCGTCCGTCCCCCGGTTGACGGCTAGGAGCTCCCGGCTGACGGCGATGAGCGTCCGCCCGTCCCTCGGCTGACGGAGTTGATGATCGTCTGTCCGTGTCCGGAGCCACTACAGTCACGCGCGCACCAGAGCCAATCACTGCAGAGCCCACCATGACCCCCCACCTTAAGAAAGAAGCAGATTTATACCTGCAGCGGCGCGAGCTGGACTGGGATTTTGCTGGCAGTTTGGTCCCGTTCTGTTCTTTTCTGTGCATCTAAACTGACTGTTGTGGATTAATGAGATTAAACGAGTCTGGACCGAGTCTGTTCGGGTCTGAGGAGATCCGGAGACGCGCGGACAACAAAGTGGAATCGGAATCTGTGGTTGTTCGTGTGCTAGCCGCTAGCTGCTAGCTACACGGCCCACCTCCCGAAGCGACGGACTGGAAGCATCGGCACGTCCAAAACCGGACCTAGGGTAAATAATGTCCGCCACGCTTTTTCACGAACATCGCCGTCACGTTTGCTTTGTTTCTGGTGCAGGAAGAAACGGTAAAAACGGGCTTTTGTCACGAAAGTGTCCAAGCAGCAAGTTTGGTTGCTGAGGAACAGGAAGTTGTGGGAGGGACCTAGGCAGATGATTGACATGCAACGACGGTCGGTGTGTGTGAGAGTAACACGCAATGCAGCAAGTGTGATCTTTCCCTTTGCTTTTCGGAGGACAAGAACTGTTTTTGGGACTTTGACTATGAATGAAAGTGAGCCATGAAAAGAAAAATAAGAATGGAGTCACGTGACGCGCTTGGTAAAGATGGCTGCCTGAGCCGAAGCTCCGACTAACATCGTTAAATTAATCCTACAATTAGTGTCTAATATCGACTATGCGAACGTGTTCCATATTAAGAAACTTTCTTGGCCATACATGATGTCAAAACAACTCAAAAGCGGGGATATTAAGAAGCATTTGCGGCATCAGAGCGCACACCATGATGGCAACGATAACGGCTCAGAGGCCCCAGAGACAGCACGCTTCAGCCAGGACATTGCTTATATTTTTGCTACACTGCAAAAAATATCCAGCGACCTAGCCAGCCTTGAAGACATACGCTGAACCACAACCTCAGTTGAAGGGAAACTGTCTTCACTCATCTCGCGAGTGGTGGAGGTGGAGAAAAGAGAGACTGCACATGATCCTGGTTCGCTTCCTGCACTCAGCCGACAGGGAGCTTATTCTACGCTCCGCGCGGAATAAATCTGAGCTGATCTGGGAAGGTAACCGCATCATGATATTCCCTGACTTCTCACGGGCCACGCAGATGAAACGGGATAAATTCAGGGAGTGCAAGAAGGCTTTGAGGGAACGCAACATGAAGTTTGCTCTCCTTTACCCAGCGGTTCTGAGGATCGATCGCGGCGGGATCCAGAAGCGCTTTGAGGTTCCGAAAAAAGCAATGGAATATATCCAGGAGACCCAGGGGTGAGGATGTTTTGGAAACGAACAGGACCAAAGGAAAGTTGTTTTGTTTTTTTTGGACACTAGTACCTTCAGTTATATGACACAGTATCCCGGAGGAGGTAACTGGTCTAAGGAGACATTGTGAGTAATAGGGGAGATGAGCACAAGGCAATCCCCCCCTTTTTTTTTTCTTCTTCTTTTTCTTTTCCTTTTTCCCCTCTCCTCTTTTCTGTCCCTACACTGGTCAAGGATTTGTGAATATGGGGGGAAGGAGACAAAAACCCCTATCGTTTTATTTTAAGGGACCTCCTCAAAATGTCCTGAGGTGTATAAAGTGATAACGATGCGGTCGGTCAGGATGGGTAAGTCACTTGGACAGTCGGCGTTCATGGACCGTCATTTTAGTTCTGTTATAATGGGGAGCGCAGAGTTCGGTGTTGCGCGCTATGTTTGGGCAACAGGTTATTTCAGGGTGGAGGGATCTAACAAGGACATGTATCACACGCACATTGTCGTGAGGTGGCTGTTTTTTGTTTATTGTTTCTTATTTTGTTTTGTCATTTCTATCATTTACTTCTAAAAAATTATTTATGACTGCTAAAATGGATAATCTGAGTACCTCCACTTGGAATGTGAATGGCCTGGGGCATCCAATTAAGAGAAAGAAGGTATTTTCTATTCTGAATTCTAAACAATTTGATGTAGTGTTTCTACAGGAGACGCACCTCTCTGCTGAAGAATCAGAGAAATTGTGTAGAGGATGGGTGAGCCATGTTTATTATAATGCAGGATCTAGTCAAAGCTGTGGGGTGTTAACACTTATTAACAGGAGGCTACAATGTAAATACATTAGACAATTTAAAGACACCAGGGGAAGGATCCTCATTGTGGTTGCAGAAATACAAGGTCACATGATTTTTCTGAAAAATGTCTATGCTCCAAATGTAGATGAACCACAGTTTTTTGCAGACCTGGAGGCCAAGATGCTGCAGGCAGGAGATTATAATGCCATTACTGGGGGAGATTTTAATTTGGTAATGGATCCTGTTCTTGATCGTAGTAGTACTGTTCCAACAAGGTTGCCTAAAGCACTAGTAGCAGTGAGAAGCATGGCTGAGTCCTTTGGTTATATAGATGTGTGGAGAATGTTGAATCCAAAGAAGAGATTCTCTCTCAACATTCTCCCGGATAGACTTTTTTCTCATCTCCAAAAACCTTCTACAATCAGTGACTTCATGTTCTATTGGGAGTATTTTAGCCTCGGACCATGCCTCAGTTAGCTTGGAGGTGCTGCCTTTCAGTGACAGGATCCGAATGCCGAGATAGAGATTTAATTCATCCCTCTTACTAGAATCTAAATTTAGAGAGGCGTTAAGAAATCAAATTAAAATACATATTCAGTTAAATGAACCTACAGCACCCTCTGCAGGGATTACCTGGGAGGCGCTAAAGGCTGTGTTGAGAGGCTATATTATCCAACATGCCTCTTATAAAAAAAAAAAGAGTATTGCAAAACAAGCTGTGCTTCAAGACAAGATTAAGAAATGTGAGGCCAAGTTAAAAAATAATTTCAATTTTGACGATTTAAGAGCTCTTACATAACTCAAATATGATTATAATTGCATATTGTCACAGAAAGTGGAGTTCTCAATCTTCAGAATGAGACAAAAATATTACGAATCAGGTGACAAAGCAGGCAAATTATTGGCTAACAGTTTAAAACAGAGAGAACTATCATCTATTATTTCAGCGGTTAGATCAAAAGAAGGTGAATTAAAAGCTAAAACAGTAGATATTAACAGTATGTTTAGAGACTTCGATGTGAATTTATATACAGCAGAAATTCAGCGCAGTGAAGAGGATATGGAAAGGTTTTTTCAAGGATTAGATCTTCCCAGATTATTAGAATCACAAAAGACAGACCTCGATCGACCTATAACCAGTGAAGAAATTATTAGGGTAATTAAAGGCCAACCAACTGGAAAGGCCCCGGGACCAGATGGTTTTACAGCTGAATTTTTTAAATGTTATGTCACTGAATTGACACCTCTATTACTCAGTATGTATAATGAGGCATTCGTAAAGGGGGAGCTACCAGCTACTTTATCAAAGGCTTTGATAACACTGGTTCTCAAAAAGGAGAAGGATCCTTGTTACTGTAAGAACTATCGTCAGATTTCCCTTATTCCATTACATGCCAAGATTTTGTCCAAAATACTTGCAAATAGACTGGAGAAGGTTATTACCTCTGTAGTGCACGAGGATCAGGTGGGATTTATTCGGGGATGCAGCTCTGCAGACAACATTAGACGCTTTATTAATATTATGTGGGCAGTCTCGGATTCTAATTCACCGGTTGCTGCTGTATCGCTCGACGCTGAAAAGGCGTTTGATAGGGTGGAATGGGGATTCTTGTTTAAAACTTGGAGATTTGGAGAAATTTTTATAAAGTGGATACGCCAGAGGCAGCAGTACAAACTAACGGGTACATTTCTTCATATTTTGAGTTGGGCAGAGGTACACGCCAGGGATCACCCCTTAGCCCTCTATTGTTCTGTTTGGTGATGGAGCCGCTGGCGGCCGCAATTAGGAGGGATGATATCTTTCCGGGGGTGACGTATAACGGTTTTACCCATAAATTAATGATGTTTGCAGATGATATCTTGCTACTGGTATCAGACCCTGTGGTATCAATACCGTTGAACACAATTAACGCCTTTTCAAAAATCTCGGGATACAAAGTCAATTGGGATAAATCTGAGGCTCTCCCTTTAACAAAGTTTTGTCCATCCTCACTCTTTCAAGCTGGCAGATTTAGATGGCCTAAACAGGGGCTAAAATATCTTGGTATCCTTTTTCCCTCTAAATTGGAGGATATTGTTAAGGTGAACTTTGACCCCTTGATACAGGGACTGGATGTGAAACGTCACTGTATCTATCCTTATGGGGGAAAGTTAATGTTGTTAAAATGAACTGCGTTCCCAGGATTAATTACCTGCTCCACTCTCTGCCATTAAAGATCCCAGATAGTTACTTCAAACGACTCAATATGATATTTAAAGATTTTTTGTGGAATGGGAAATGAGCGTGTATTAATATGAAAAAATTACAACGACCAGTCAACAGTGGTGGATTGGGACTATGGCTGTAGCGATACACTAATCTCACGATACGATACGATACACGATATTCAGCTCACGATATGATATATATCACGATATTCAGCCAACGATACAATTCGATACGATTCAATACACTTACATCATTTTCTGAAAGATTGTAAAAGGGACAGTGTGATTTTGGTGACATCTTGTGAGTGAATACGACAATACAACCATTGAATTAATTATAGGGCTGGGTATCACCAGGTACCTCGCGATACAATACCATCACAATATTTTGCACTCGATAACGATAATATCACGATACAGCGATTCTGCGATAATCGACATATTGCAAGAAATTTCATCCGCGATACATCATAATATCTGTGTCACTGAAGAAATTCAGAATTTATTGACTGCACTGAATCCATTTCACAGGAATTACAAAACATTGTCAATCAATTTGACATGAATGACAACCAAGTAAACAAAGAGTGTATTGCATAGTGTCTCTTCTTAACACACACACTGACTACAACTATCATTAAATATCTATATGTGTGGGTTTCAGAGCTACTTAAACCATTGTTTAAATTTTATTTGGTTGTATACCTATGTTTGAATAAAGATAAAGCTGTCCTCCGAAGAGGGGTTGTGGTGGTGGGCCAAAAAATAAAAAAATAAAAAAAATATATATATATATTTTTTTTTTTTTACATTTTTAAATATCGCTATTTGGCACCAGTGTATTGATAACGTAGTATCGATATTTTGGCACACCCCTTATTGGGACTCCCAAATTTAGTATATTACTATTATGCATTTAATCTCAGACACCTGGCACACTGGGCTTTACCTCCAGAGAGAGCCCCCCCTGGGTACAGCATAGAGCAGTCTGTGTCAGCCCCCCTCCCTCTCCTCCACTGTTTGTCCACTAAATTATCTAAACATGAAAGGGCCCATCCTATCATATCTCACCTTCAAGGTATATAGAAAAAGATCTCCAGGCTGATAGATCTCGACCCTCATTTCAACAAAGCTGCTAGTATTTGGCTAAATCCCAAGTTAAATATTAATAAAAAAACATTTATCTGGAAGGAATGGGTAGAAAGGTATTCTTGTATTGGAAAATGTATACAACACTAATATATTCAAAACATTTGATGAATTTAAACAGGATTACAATCTACCCAAAACCGAATTCTGGAGATATCTTCAATTATGCCATGCACTTCAGGGGATTTATGGGTCAAGTCTACACCCCCCAAAACCAGCAGATAAGTTAGGTAAAATCCTCCAGGTGCTGGGTAAAGGCCATGAAGCAGCTAAATATTATAAGATGCTGATGGAAGGTGAGGGGGAGATAGGGATTGCAGCCCTGAGACTTTCCTGGGAAAGAGACTTGGGTGTAACATAATGATGTACAGGAATGGGCCAAGGTGTGTGGTAATTCTCGAACAATGTCAAGGGATTTGAGGGTTAGGCTTATTCAATTTAAGATTCTGCACCGATTCTACTGGACCCCAAGTAGACTCTTCAGACTTGGTTTAAAAGATTCAGCTACTAGTTGGTAGTGTTGTGTGGGAGGAGGTACAATGATACATGTGATGTGGTCATGTCCTAAGATTAATCAATACTGGATGAAGATTCACGGTTACATTGATAGAGTCCTAAAAAGACATTTTGTTCTTTGCCCCAAGCTATATATACTAGGAGACTGCAAAGTACTGTCTGCTTTTCCTCAACCACTCAAATCCTGGACACAAACTGCTATCATGATTGGATGACAGATTATTCTCAGGAACTGGAAGAAACATGGAGAACCTCCTTTCCAGGACTGGGTGACTGAATTGGGTAAAGTAGCTGCATATGACAGGATGTCATATAGGATGCAGGACAGAACAGAAAAGTATTTTCTGAAGTGGGGCATGTACCTTGACAGTATATCTGCACCAAAGTAAAAAATAAGTGGAGGCTCAGGAATTGTTATGAATAAGATGGAGATGTGACGATTATGTGATTATCATTTATTTTCTTATAAAAGTTTTCCTTAGTACTATTTTCTTTTTTAAGATTTATACTTTTTATTATAACATGAAGGATCTCTCTATGATCATGTTCATGAGTTTTCTTGAGATATGTATAGCCACTATATGGATAGATAATAACTCCTTGTTACGGGTGGGTGGGGGCGGGTGGGAGAATATGTTCTCTGTTGGCATTTTGTATGTATGCTGGTACGGATCTGAAAAAGACAAAATAAAAAAAAATGCAAGTCATAAAAAAAAGAAAGAAAAAGAAAAAAAAGAATGAAGAAGTCGCAAGAAAAAACTGTCTGTTTTTTTTTAAATATATTTCTTTATAAAAATATGACTAATGTGTGATTATTATTAATGTTATATACCTTTATGGGGATACGTAAGCAATCAACCCCACAAATGAACCCTTAGTTGTTCTGAATTGTTGTTCAGAGAACATGAGTTCATGTACAGAAATTCTGCTCCAGACTAGCCTAATGTTGCCATATTACAACATTTCTCTAAAAACGTACATAAACATAAAAAAAAAAAAAAACCTTTCATTTCTGCATCAGAGGCCTCCTACAACAACATCTCAAGGATCAAACGACAATATTATCGTTTATCGCAATAATTTCTGGGACAACTTATTGTCCAGCAAAATTTGATATTGAGACAGGCCTAGTGATCAGTTTCCTCTGTCCTCTTCCTATGTCAGACCTTGCACGGCAAGAACAGCATTGTTCAACATTGGAAGTAAAATGTTCTCCTGCTTGGCTCATCAGTCAAGGAACCACCAGCACCTTTTTTACAAAGACTGGTGTAGTTTCTGGGTTTCTCTTCTCAAAGGTGTCGGCGTGTAGTTTGTTCATAAATGATTCTGCGGAAGCAAGGCTGGGTGGAAGGATGAAGCAATCTTTATTAAAACAGAATCTAGCGCCTTGAGTCCGGATCAGAAGCAGCTGCATTCTGATATTATCAATTCTGTGGACAAAACAATGCCAATATGCTTTGCCCTCTGCCCCATCAAACCTCCGCCTTTGCTCTTAGGAGGTTTTCCAAGTGCCCCCCTCCCATCTCTACTCGTAGGGGCCTTCTTAAAGTCCCTTGGGCTGTACCTGCCTACTCCTAATTGGTCACTGTGGTGGGTTGAGGGTCCATCTATCCAATCGACATAAAAAGGAGGTGGTTTATCTCCCTGCTCATCTCCCATAAATGGCTAAATCTGTTACGGTCCCTCCTTGGGTCTTGTGCTCCAAAATTACCTAAATGATCTCTCTATCCTTTTCTGGAGATGTACACGTTTAGATATCTTCCTCCACCTGACATAGGAGTCAGGCTCTGTTTTAGTCCCTATAGTGGCCTTGTCTATTGCTAACCTTTGACACACACACACAGCTGAATGCTGCCTCCAAGGTCCCTTGGAGCTGTGAGCCCCGTATTGTCTACATTCCTTAACTTACACAAGGAGGAGCAGGTTAAATTTAAACTGAGTTGAATTAAAGGCCAGAATGTGTTGCAGTCCAGACACCTCACTGGTAACGTTGAAATGGGCCTAGATAGCACACAGCATAGCATAGCAAGGCCGAGCACAGGACTTTTAACTCTGGTTGATGTAATGCACATGTGTTCAATGTAGGTGTTTGTTCACTGTTTGGGTGATATTATGAGCCCTGTGTAGTCAGGTTATTGGTAGTTTGTTTGCTACACAGTTAATTTAAAGTTAGTTGAATTATGCGTCACACAGACTCAGGGTCTTTGCATGCAGCCAACCATCTTCTATAACATCTCGCACGCATGCAGTTTAGTATGTTTTTAAGAGACAGATTTGTTGAATTTGCCATCTTTTCCCTTCTTCAAGGGTGTTGCCCCAAGGTGATCTAATGTAAATTGGATCTTATTATTTACCAGAATTCATAATTATCCCTGATAATCATTAATTACTTCTGATTTAACCCAAAACTCCCTATTAATATTGCATTAAGCACTTCAAATCAAAGGTAGCGCCAAAACTATGAGGTGCAGCACAACCACTCACTGTATTTTCTGTTTATTAAGAAAATAGGTGGAACATAGTTATATAATAATTATACATAATTATTTACGTATATATTCATTGTCTAAAGTTTACATACACTTGTAAAGATGTTCATCATGGCAGTCTTGAGTTCCAGTTAGTTCTACAGCTCTGATATTTCAGTGATGGAATGACAGGAGCACATTCTACTTTGTCATGAAACCATTCAAGAAGTTTGTTTCAATAATTAATTTATTATAGGTCTTTTGAAAATGTGTCCAAATCTGCTGGTTCAAAAATGTATATACAATAACTTGAAGGATCAATTTTGGCAATTATAGAAAGTTGTGACAATCAAACTTTGTTCATAGCATGATGCCGATGGTGATTCACACAGAGCGTAAGGGCGTGTTATTCACACAGAAAGCCGGCGCTGCGTCTCCTAAATAGGCATTTCCCGGTGTCCCCCCTGTCAATCTAAACCCGCGGACAGTTTATAATCATATGGATGTTATTATATTGTTAAGTGATTAAGGTTCTGACCCAAGTTAAGTTTTTAGGTTTCTAATTTACTTGATTAATGTTAAATCATTGGCACATTTAATTTATTTTAAAATTTAAAATTCTCTGTAAATTACCAAAAATATGAAATGAATAAATAAATGAATACATATGACAGAATTATTACTTTTTGTTGTAATCAGTAACTAAACTTGGTACCTCTGCAATTCAAGTAATCCATTATTAAGTTAGTTTTTCATAAAAGTACACAGTTACTGGAGAAAATTGCTATCTCAGCCTTTCCTTCTGTAGCCACCAAATAAAATAGAATCCCTAAAGCATTTGCACTGTATCTGTAGCTCTCCTTCAGGTGGCTGCATGCCAGCAACATACAGTTCTGTCAGTGCGCATGCATAGCTAGCTGATACTCAATGGTACTCAAATACTTTTCTCAGTAGATAACACAGTAACATAAGTTGTTTTTTAATGGCAGTGATCTTGTTAGGTAATCAGTTTTTAAAAGTAATGTTACTCCACACTGATCATTAATACATCTTCCAATACAATTATCCCTACACAACATTTATACCTACTGTAATATTATTATCTGCACTATTGGCAAGCAGAAGAAGAAGAAATACGACTATGTGGGACCTATGAGGCACAATGAATACAAACTGAAAAAGACAAAGAGGTGACAGCCTGGAGTCACATTTTTACTCCCTTAAAGTGTAAAGCAATCTAACAGATCACCTCCCAAATTACATGACACTGACAATGACATGCCATGTCAATTAAATAACCTGTTCATTTGACTGTGAGTACCTTGTTCCTAACATGGGCTGGTGTACCAATAGGGAAGCCCAGTCGCAGCACCATGCAAGGCGTCTTGGAGATGAGACGGACAAGGTAGAAGGATGTGGGAGGCTGGTCAGAGGAGCTGTGGACACAAAATTCTTTGAATCTTACTTTATTCAGGAACATATTTTTTCATAAAATAAGAGGTTTAACAAAGATTTCTCATTTTAAAGAGCAAATCGACTGTGACTTTAGGCAGTTTTACCCAACCTTTTTGAACTGTGACAAGTTGTATGCTTAGGCCTTAGTCTGATGGAGGAAATGAGTAGTGAGCAAAATAAACACAGTTGATTATAAAAATGATCAAACCTGAAGATTCTAAACACCGGCAATATATATTTTCTATGGTAGTTAACATCTAAAATAGTTGTTTTATTTCAACTGTATCATTTATTTATATTCTGATTTTTACAGTGAAAGTGCACAATTTAAAGTAACTGCACCACAGTTAGATTGCAGCGAATTTGCATCTGATGTCCCTGAGCAGGTATACAAAAAAAATATATAACAACTATATATTTTTTATGGAACAGCACAATACATAGAAAGTCCATTAATGTGTACATTACTCTACATAAAACAAAACTGGTATCAATATTATCGTTAACTGATAATTTCAAATTTTCCGCATCCATTCTCACCTGTATATAAGTTTAACATATGAGTACCCCTCAACCAGCACAAAGCTGCTCCAGTCCCTAAGCAGTGATGTGAGAGCGGAGTGGGAGATACGACACTGAATGGTGCTGTATCGCCCATTGTTTCCAGCTGTGTGCAGGTGTTTAGGGACAGGCCTGGAAGGACAAAATCATTGGTGTAGTGAAGGACTGACAGCCCAGAATAAATTAGGCCAAACAAATAGCAGATAAAAAAGCAAAACACACACACACAGACACACAGACACACACAGACACAGACACACACACTCATTTCTCACATGTCATGTTCAAGGATGATAGTAATGCGATGCATGTGCAGCCATCTTTGCCAGAAATTGGCATCCATAGAAAGGATGGGCTTCCAGTAGGAAGCAAACTGGGACTGAGAGGAGTCTTTGGATCCACTGTGCTGTAATGACAGGACCTGGAAAAAACAGAGATCATTCATCTTAACAAAGTAACTAACACAAGAAAAGTTTGGGACAAACTGGAGAAGACGGATTAGCAATGGGGAATACATAGAGACTATAACTCATTGAATTACTGTCTATGGATTTTTGGTGTTTAAAAGGATGGTGTTGTTTATTTTGCTTATTGTCAACAAACCCAGATTTTTAACCTGAAATCAAAAAGTGGTGCAAATCTATTATCCTTTGGAAGTTTGTTCAGATCCGGTGTGCAAAGCAATTACATTCCGTTTCTCTGCTTGATCCCCTGAGCCATGAGAGATTGTCCAGTAACATTGGGGCTGACATGCCTGATACAGTGCCAGTGATATGAGTGGAGGGGACCCTCTATGTCCTAGGTGTTTTCTTTCTTTTCTGTGTTGGTTCCAGAAAAGATATTTTTGGTGTTGATTGCACTGGTTGCGTTCAGAGATATGACAAAACAGTGTGGCCTTCTAAATTGTTGCCAAGCGGTTAGTGAAAGTTGAAGCCAGTTCAAGCGTGTCACATTTATCATGCAGCGCAAATTGTTTGGTGTCCATTTGTAGCTTCAGTCAAATACTTCAATTAAAATGAATTGTGATCTATTCCTTTACCATCAGGAGACCCTTACCTTGTGAGGCAGCAGGGTTCATGAGATCACGTTTATATCATCTTTGTTATAAGGAAGGTTGGTACTACAGAATCAACTCTGCTGTGGTGGAGGCAGAGAACATAACAGTGACTTAGGGTTGAATGTAATGCAACTGATAGGAATGATAGGAATTAAACGAAGCCTAAAGGCAGAGAGTTTTTCTCGATCATTTTTTGTAATAGAATTATTCGAGTTACTTGAGTAATCGTTGCAGCCCTTCTTACAATCTTAAATATCATAAAATCAGCACACTTTAAATATCAGCTACTTACTTACCTGGTAATTCATAGGATGTGGTAGGGTTATCTTACCATCTTAAATGTAGACCTATGAACCTCCAGGAAAGAGTTTCCTCTCTTTCAGCTTTATGCATTGGATCAGGTATTACAGATAACACATAATCTGTAGCATTTTTGTGATGCATAATCTGATATGGCGGTGTTGGTATTGTTCATGGAGCAGTGTAACTGTGTGAGTGTGATCAGGATGTGAGCATTGCTCTCAGTGAACTCCCCCTGAATAAATAAAGGTTAACATTTTTAAATGAAGGTCCTTGAACAACATTAATTGTTCAAAGGAATAAAACCAACATGGATTTATCAGATCTACTTTTAAGAGTTTAATAACAGTAGCAACCTCTGCAAATCAAGCTGTCAACTTTGATTTAGTTCATCTTTTGACGGTTATTGCTCATTCTGTTTTGGTTACTTTATATGAAGTGGCAAGTGCCACATTTTGGCACCTCCTGGTGGTAACAGACTGCACAGTACCGGAGTAGTAGAGCCTGGTGGGATGTAAAACAGAGGAACTCCATTTTTGGTGCTCTCAGGAATCATGTAGTTCTCAGGAACTGAGTTAAACGACTGGAGGTGCACCAACATCTGATCAGTTTGGTTGATGCTGGAAGGACACACATTACATGTAGTTAGGTAACACCACATCAAACATTAAAGCCTATCAATCAATCCATCAACTCCAGACAGGTTTACCTCTGCAGTGTGTTCCAGAAGCGTCGGATGACAGAGGTGCGGTATGGGCTGGCGATGGGTTTTCTCTGGGTGCAGCTGATGTCATGCAGGATGTCATAGCTTCCCTCCATCGTCACCTCCACACGGGTGGTTCTCTTAGTATGGTCCAATGGCCAAGAGGCGGCTGCCAGGTACTCGATATGCATGTTGTGTTTCCACAACAGCACCAGCTTCACCTCCAGCTGAGTCCCACCTTAAGACACCAGGAGCTTTACCCTCACAAGGATCAAGGTCTAACACTGAACCATACTTTTTCAAATATGAGAGACTTTTGTAAAGGGAGACAATACCTTTTGTTAGGCTGATTTCTCTGATGGTGTAGCCCTCTCTCAGTCGCACGGACACCACACTGATTAAATGAGCATGGACTTCCTTCTCTGTGTGCTTCTTCCTCCTCATGACCAGAGCGGGGTTACCACTGGCTGACACAAGGTGCTCATTGAACAGTTTGTGCTGAGAGACTACAAAACAGTTGAGTGGTTAGTATATAAACCTTCTTATTTTGATCATCATCTTAACCATCACAGTCATCATCCATCGCCACCAATCCAAAATTGTTGAAGGCTTTGCAGCTCTCCAAGGCTCAGTGTTCGGCCCCTTTTTTGTTTGAAAACATCAAAATGTACTTTATTGGCATATAATATATATTTTCTATTAATAATAAAAAATAAATTGTGTTGCATTTTTTTTTACCACTGTTTATTTTAATAATAGATCAATCCTTTAATTAATTTTTCAAGCAAAAATGTCAGAAAATGCTGGTTTTCAGGCTTTCCTGCTTTTCTCTCTATATCACATTAAACTCACTATCTTTGGGTTTGAGACTCAATAAAGATATCACCTTGGACTTTGATTGATATTTTCTAGATTAATCAAATAGTTGTTTGGTCTTCCTCCTTCTCCTCCTTCTCCTCCTCCTCTGAACCGCCAACTTACCGTGGTGGAGGGGTGCCCCTGGTAGGGTCTCCCAAGGCAAACAGGTCCTAGGTGACGGGTCAGACTAAGAGCGGTTCCAATGCCCCTGATGAAAAATATCAAAACAAGGATGTTCACATGTCCGGAATGGTGTTACCGGGGCCCCACTCTGGAGCCAGGCCTGGGGTTGGGGCTTTCAGGCGAGCGCCTTTTCGCTGGCCGGGTCTTTGACCACGGGACCCGGCCGGGCACAGCCCGAAAGTGCAACATGAACCTCCTCTCAAGACTGATTGGCTCAGGGGACTCCTGAGGCAGCTGACGGGTACTGGCAGGCCAAGCTAGCGGCAACAAGGGCGGTCGCGGAAGCAAAGGCTCGGGTCTGGGAAAAGTTTGGGGAGGCCATGGAGGAGGACTACCGGTCGGCCTCGAGGAAATTCTGGCAAACCATCCGGCGCCTCAGGAAGGGGGAGAAGCCCTCCACCAACACTGTTTACGGTGGAGGTGGGGAGCTGTTGACCTCAGCTGGGGATATCGTCGGGTAGTGGAAGGAATACTTCGAGGATCTCCTCTATCCCACTGACACGCCTTCCATAGAGGAAGCAGATGCTGGGGACTCAGAGGTTGATTCATTCATCACTCAAGCCGAAGGGAGTACAGGGTCGGAGGCTCTCTGCCAAGGGCTGTGTGGTCCCTGTATGGCCGGAGCCGGAGCCTGGTTCGCATTGCCGGCAGTAAGTCAGACCTGTTCCCAGTGCATGTTGGACTCCGGCAGGGCTGCCCTTTGTCACCGGTTCTGTTCATTATTTTTATAGACAGAATTTCTAGGCACGGTTAGGGGCCAGAGGGGGTCTGGTTCAGGAGCCACTTGATTTCATCTCTGCTTTTCGCAGACGATGTTGTCTTGGTGGCTGCTTCAAGCCAGGACCTTCAGCATGTCCTGGGGCAGTTTGCAACTGAGTTTGAAGCAGCTGGGATGAGAATCAGCACCTCCAAGTCTGAGGCCATGGTTCTCGAGCGGAAAAAGGTGGCTTGCTCCCTCCGGGTTGGGGTAGAGTTCCTGCCTCAAGTGGAGGAGTTCAAGTATCTTGGGGTCGTGTTCACGAGTGAGGGAAGGATGGAGCGCGAGATTGACAGGCAGATTGGTGCAGAGGCAGCAGTAATGCGGTAGTTGTATCGTTCTGTCGTGGTGAAGAGAGAGCTGAGCAGAAAGGCAAGCGACCAAAATGAGTTTCCTCCGCAGGGTGGCGGGGCGCTCCCTTAGAGATAGGGTAAGGAGCTCTCTCACCTGAGAGGAGCTTGGAGTAGAGCCGCTGCACCTCCACATTGAGAGGAGCCAGCTGAGTTGGCTAGGTCATCCGTATCAGATGCCCCCAGGACGCCTTCCTCGGGAGGTGTGCCTTGCATGCCCCACCGGGAGGAGACCCGGAGGAAGACCCAGGACACGCTGGAGTGACTTTGTCACTCGGCTGACCTGGGATTGCCTTGGGATCCTCCCGGAGGAGCTGGAGGAAGTGTCCAGGGAGAGGGAAGTCTGAGTGTCACTGCTCAGACAGCTGCACCTACGACCCGGCCCGGATAAGCGGAGGAAAATGGATGGATGGATGGATGGATTGTTTGGTCTTTCAAATGTAAGATGAAGCTGATTCTGACATGTTTCACTATTTTATGACATTTGAAAGACCAAAAGGTTATTTGATTAATCTAGAAAAAAATCTTCAGCTTAATCGATGATGAAAATAACTTTTTGTTGCATCCCTCGAAGTAATAACCTCAAAACAGACTCAATTTCAAGACTCACCACAGAAATACTCTGAGTTCATAGATTCAGGGGTCTTAAGGAAGGAGTACGTTAAGAAGGCCTTGTGGTAGGCGTTCATCTCCTGGCTATTCAGGTCCACCTCAGGACAGGTGGGTAGGTATGAACCAAAGGTGGCCAATGAGATGAACTTCATCAGCTCTACGTTGGGGATGTAGCCAAAGCTGCAGTCATAGGAGTATGCACCGCCAACCTAGAAAAGGACAAACACAAGTATCGTAGTTACGAAATCCATCCCCCTGATACTTAAAATCAGGATATATGGAACAAAGAGTAACACAGAGTAACCTAATTATTCTATCTTTATGTTCATGATTCTAACATTATCCTTAAAATCTGTGACTTTCTCTGTCACTTATGTAATGTCACAGCTGCAACAGCAGTTGAGGGTAAATCCAGTGCTACAATTAAAAACAGAATAATTGGTTTGCATTTTTTCTTAAACAACTCCAAGTTTGTCTAAAGGAAAGGAAAGGACAAAACGAAAACAAAACAAACCCACAAATCATATAACTGTAAGCACACAGTATGAACTACTGACAACAGTGTGTCATGATTATTTTTGGCATTCCATTTGAAAAAGGAAGTTCCATGACTAACGAACAAAAAGGTCAGAGCTGCAAACATCCAGATGTTATTTTCTTTACCTGCACAAAAGAGCAGGCAATGGTTCCACTCCTTAGCTGGTTCAGGAGGGTCTCACACACAGCAACATCAGGAACACTAGTTACTCCATCTGTGATAATAATGATACCTGAAATACACAAAAGTTTGATTACTAAGTGTGATGAAGTCACAAGAAGAGCATCTATAGTGTAAACAATTCATTTCTTTTTTCCATTTATCTTTGATTAATGTTTACACACTTTAAACAACAAATGGTTAGTTTTCTGGAGGTATAAACTGAATGTGGGGTGGCTGTGGCTCAGGGGTAGAGCCAGTAGCCTCTTTCACACTGCCCTCCCGTGTGAAAATTTCAGATGCCGAGCGGGGGGAAATTTCACTCCGGTGCTGATCTGTCTCTGGAGGTAGTATCAGGGCCGCATTATTGGTGAGCCGTCCCAGTCTGAACGGATAATCCGGAGATGCGGAGCGAGAGCGTGTCGGTCTGACAGTCTGATAACTAAACAGGTCCTTCACTCAACTAAATACAGAGAAATGCCCCACAAAGCATGGTTATAGGACCGAATAAAAGTAACGTAGTAACTGTAACTGTCTTTGGCAACTTATATGAGGAAAACAAATACAACAGCTGTACGTGGAGAAGCGTCCGTCCTCCGCCTGTCCTACCGACTCTTCCTCACATTTCTGCTCAAAAAACAGCGTTTGTCACCGGCAAAAAACTTTAACTCACCGAGTGTTTGTGATGAAAATAAATCACCGCGACCATCAGCTCTCCGGACTGAGACTTCAGGGAACTTCCCCCCAGAAAACAGCCTCCGTCCCCGCGAGTGACAGAGTCAGAGAGCGTCCTGTTTACTGATGGCGATTATGTATAATTATGTAATTCAGCGCAAAAACTTAACTCCGTCACTTTCCAGGATGTTTGGTGGGTCAGGATACATATTATAACAGCATCCATATGATATAAACTGTCTGCGGGTTTGGATTAACAGGGGAACACCTGGGGAAACACCGACGTCGTCAACATGGCGTGTACCGTCACGCCTCTTTAGGAGCCGCAGCGCCGGCTTTCTGTGTGAATTACACGTGAAGGTGGAGATGCTTCACTCTCTGAGAATCACCATCGGCGGAGAATTGCCGAACCACCGCTCCAGAGATAATGCGAAGAGGCTGTGTAAAAAGGGCTAGTGTATTGATATTGGAAGGTCGCTGTCTCAGTTATCCTGGTCTGCATGTCGATGTGTCCTTGGGCAAGATACTAAACCCCAAACTACTACTGATGTGCTGGTCAACACCTTGCATGGCAGATAGCGCTGTGGTTGAATAAATACAAAAGTTATCTAAAGATGGCAAGGAAACACACTGCTCACAGGAACAACCTTAGCACCCATACTGTCAGAGCAACTCTCAGAATGATAAATTAAAAAGGAAAAAATAAAAGTGGCCCCTTGTTTTAGGAAGTGCAAGTTTATTTGTATAGCACAATTCAGACACAAGGCAACACAAACTGGGCATAAATAGTGTTTCAAAAGAAATTAAAAATTGCATTTAAACTACGTGAAAGGAAGGAAGACTAAAAGAGAACAGGTTCAAAAGAGAGAAGACCAGCAAATAAACGTCACAGTACAGTTCAAAGCCTTAAAATTGCTTCAGTGAAAGGCTCTGGCAAACAGAACGGTCTTCAGCCTTGATTTAAAAGAGGTGAGAGTTGGAGCAGACCTGCAGTTTTCTTGGAGTTTGTTCCAGGTATGTGGTGCATAAGAACTGGATGCTGCTTCTAACCCTAACCCTTATGTTCAAACAAATGAAAAAAAGTCAGTCAAAGGCCTAGAAGAATTTGGAGAAGGTATCTGTACTTCTTCAAAGAGGTTCTAACAAACACTTCAGCATCTCAGCAAGGAACTTCTTAACCATCACTGATCTAGAAACTACATAACAATAGTGTTGTCGCGATACCAAAATTATGACTTCGGCACGATACCTGCCTAAAATATCTCAATACTGATACTGAAGCGATACCACGGCGAAAAACTAAAACATCATCAAAAGTAATGGCATAAATTCTAGATGACAGAATGTGGAAATTAAAATGATTTATTTATTTTTATTATATATATATATTTTTGCAAAAACTGCTGAGCTTTATAGCTTCTGTATCTGTATACAAGAAGACAAGTGTCTTCTTGTTTTGTTCATTTGTCTTGTTTGCTCTCAGAGATTATTAAATAAATAAATATTATTGAATAAATAATAATTTTTCATTAAAAGTTCAGTGCCAGTAGCAAAAAAAGATTAACAGCACATTTTATTCGGCATAAAAATATGTCCAACATGTCTGTGTCGCTCTGCTCTGTGACTGTCTGTCACCGTGAAACCACGCCCACTCTGGCTGCAGGCTGTGAAGAAGCAGAGAGAAGCTGCACACAGACACTCTGCCCCACTGTAGCACAAAGTTCATGAAGTACCGATACTAATAAAACGTGAAAAAGTATTGTTCTCAACGGCTGGGTATCGCGGTACCTTTTCTACTATCGGTTTACCGTGCAACACTACATGGCAACTTGTAGTAAATAAACCTACCTGAACTGGAGTTTGGGGGCAGCAACTGAAGGGCCAAGATGCCTTGTCGTACCATGCTGACCAGACTCATATCAGCTGACACCATGGAAATGCCCTGCTTTCTGTGGAGCTGGTCATCCGAGATGTTGTTAGGGAGACATTGGATTGGCTCCACAGGCTAAAGGTCAAATAAATATGTTGTCAATATTTTTAAAATGATTCTATGGCACATATAAAGAGGATACACCAGGCTTTTGATCCACACACCATATTCGTTAAGAGATCAGTGCTGGTTTGGCTCTGCACATGAGATTTGTGGGCACTTACAAAAATACAGAATATGGGTTAGTTCTATGCTTTAAGATGTTGGAGAGGCTGACACTGCTCATACTGATATTGATGAAATCTTTTGTTTTATTTAAACTTTTTTAAAATCTTATTTAGATCTTCATTTAGATCTTTTTTCCATCTCTATTAGACAGTGCCAAATACAATGTAAATACTGTTACTTGCCTGCTCATGCTGTTGATGTAGGACTTGTGCAATGTTGCTCTCCACTGCTCTGAGCTGCTGATAGATGTGATGCAGGAACTCGTCAAGGTCAATTCTATCAAGCTGACAGCCCTGTACCAAAACCTGCAGAGGAGATCAAACTTGTCAAAGGACTGAAAAAACATGTCTAGCAGTTTATCAGGGTTCCATGCTCATCTTTATTTTACTAGGCACAAGTGCTGTTATAAACTTTAGGTGCACGGACAAAAGTTTGTTTGAAGACCAACTTTAAGTTATCTGTTTTTAATAATAAATATACACTGGTTACAAGCTGATTTAACTCAATCTTTTTTCCTGCATCCCTTTTCATACAGTGTTGCTCATTCAAGTCTTGGAAACAGTGGTGAAATGTTACTTAGTACAGTTAGGACAGTTTGTGGCAGTACTTGTTGGCGTTGGACACACCCATACATAACGTCCCATAGGTGCGTAATTGGATTTAGGTTAGGGGAACGACAGGGCCAGTCAATGGCATCATTCAGTGCGTTTACATAAAACTCAAGAAAACCGAATTACTGTGTTAGTCCGACTATGATTGAGTTTTAAGATGCATGTATACATCTTAGTCTGACTAAAATTGGACCCGATCGGATTTCTCATAGTCAATTAAAGCACCCAGATTATTCGATTGATAATTATTTTAGATTGATTGATAAGAAAAAGCGCTATTGTGCACCTAGTGTGTGTAATTATCATGTACACCATATATGAAGTGTACAAAGATGTAGCTTCGTCTCGCTCTTCGTACACCATCTTTCTAGAATGCCGAGGCAGTTGGTGACGTAAAGAGGTCAGTCGGAGGTGGCTCTGTTTCCACTAGTTGAAATGCATACAGCGCCACCTAGCGTACCGCAGTATGACATGCTTCAGCCCAATAATCCGATTTTCTCACCGGCCTGTATACTTGGATAATCACAGTTGTCTGATTGAGTAGCACAGTCTAACTATGGCTGTAATCAGACTAAGCTGTGCATGTAAACGCACTGAATGCCTTCGTCGCCCTGTGTTCATTGGTACAGGTTTCTTGTTGCGGGCTCAACAGTTAACACTTCAGACCAATCCAAACAGTGATGCTGGCTGTGGTAAGAGATGAAACACAACTAAAATTTTAAACGGAGAGGACAGAGGAACACTCCTTTTCAACTTTGTGTTAAACTACCTTGAGGGCATTCATTTAAGATAATCCATTCCATGGCTCAAAAGGCTTTTTACGAAATTTGGTTACTGGAAA
This sequence comes from Sparus aurata, assembly GCF_900880675.1. NCBI lineage: Eukaryota > Metazoa > Chordata > Actinopteri > Spariformes > Sparidae > Sparus > Sparus aurata. Next base: position 32,859,379 of record NC_044197.1, read on the forward strand.
CTTGGACACTTGGAAAAGCATCAGTAAAAAGAAAAAAAAGAGCATGACATGTAAGCTACTGTAATGACCTGATGGGAGGTAAGGCCAATAATTGATGAATATGCCAAGATGGTGACAAAGATTTTCGGTTTGAAAAGTTGATCAGTTCCAGGGACTTGAAATGGTTGAGCCAGACCAGCCAGACACCTGGACAAGGCATGGAAAACCTCGTCAAAGATCATCTCTCCTGTGCTGTCATCCTGCAAAACAGAAAACAAAACATAAGCCAAACACAATCAGTTTCAGTTTGCTGTGTTATGTCATCTTCTGAAGCATCTTATGCCAGGCACTTATAAGTGCCAATAACACTTTCGCTAAATCAAAAATATCAAGCCTTTCGGGGGGGGGGGGCGCTAGTGAGCAGCGCATGGAGTAGACGTGCTTTCAGGGGCTCTTCCCTGCCAATATGTAAAATTATTATTCTGACAGTCTCGTACATAATTCTATCAGCCACGGGAACAACTGTACACAGTAGTGGCCTAACCAGTTAAGTTTATGCAACGACATGCCGAGGAAGTCGTCAAAAACCGTCAAGTGGCCTCCACCATCCTCTGCTTCGTCTAGCGCTAATGCTAACAATGCTAGCGCTAGCCAGCCAGTTCATGACTCCAGCGACAGCGACACGGAGCTGTTGCCGTCAATCTGGGAGAAAGTTTCCGACAAGATCCTGGGACACATGAACGGCAGGTTTGATAAACTAGAGCAAACACTTCAAGTAGTGCAGAGCTCTCAAAGGGAACTATTGGAGAAGGTTGAAACAGTGGAAGAACGAGTGCTGGACCATGAGAGCCGCATAACCTGCTTGGAGAAGGCAGTCTCTGGCCTGAAGGATGAAAACAACGCGCTCAGGCTAAAAGTGGATGACCTCGAAGGCCGGTCGCGTCACAACAATATCAAGATTATCGGCATTCCTGAACAGGAACAGGGCGGTAAACCAACCGAATTCATCGAGGCATTAATCCCGAAGCTTTTCGGCAAAGACAGTTTTCAGTCACCGGTGGTTATCGACCAGGCGCACCGGACCCTGCGGCCGCCGCCCACAGCTGGAGCTAAGCCTCGCGCCATCATCGCCAGGGTCCACTTCTATCGGGAGAAGGAGCTCATACTTCGCCTCCGGAGGGAACGACAACTAGAGTACAAAGGCAACAAGGTGCTAATTTTCCCGGATTACACGCCTGAGGTGATGCGGCAGCGGCGTGAGTACACCGAGGCCCAGCGGATGCTATGGGGGCTAAAGGTGGAGCACAGCCTACTTTTCCCAGTGAGGCTCCGGATAAAGCACAAGGAGCGGTTCAAGGTCTTCAGTACACCGAGTGAGGCAATGACTTTTATCAACACTGACTTAAAGAACTTATCTTAAGACTGGTGCTACATTTCTCATTCAAATAACTGTGTTCAACACACTGAGAGACTGTCATTCTGATTCTTCGGACTCAGGTCAATTATGTTTGGCAGCGGAACTGGGCTAAGTTAGCTATCACAGCTTTAACGGCGAGTTAGGTTTGAAGGCAGGTTTCAGGCCGTGCGTGTAGCGGCCCCGAGCATGAAGGGATGTCTGTGCTTCGTTTGGGGAAGTGCTTGCGGGCGGGTAGGGGACATGTTCAGGTTCATGGGTTTGTTTGAGGGTGTTACCTCAGGTTACAATGGATGTTCTTTGTGTATCTTCGTTTATTATATTTTGTGCACGTTTGAGAGGATACCAGATTGCTTTTATTATAGGGATAATGTCAGTATCAGATAACGTAACACGTAGCAGCATAAATGATAAATTTACATTGGTCTCATGGAATGTAAAGGGATTGGGTCATGTGATTAAAAGGGGTTGCGTCTTCTCGCATCTCAAGTCATTAAAACCAGACGTAATTTTTCTTCAGGAAACGCACATCGGTGTAAATGAGCAGCGCAGGTTCAGAGCAAATCGGATCTCACAAGTTTATCAAGCACCTTTTACCCGCAAGTCTATGGGGGTTGCTATTCTTTTCCGAAAAAATATACCATTTAGTCTTGACTGTATGACAGCAGACCCATATGGCAGGTATTTGATGATATCTGGACACATAAACTCCCTTCCAATAACGTTGCTTAACATCTATGGTCCAAATATTGATAATCCTGATTTCTTCCGTAAAGCATTTGATTTGATACCGGACTCCACCCCGAATGTTATTATTGGGGGAGACTTTAATTGTTATCTGGACCCAGTCCTGGATAGGTTTTCTACAAAGCCACCTCCCACTATAGCTTCAGTGGGAATTCTGAATGATTTAATTAAAACAAGGAATATGGTTGAAATATGGCGCCTGCAGCATCCTACAGATAAGGAGTTTTCTTTTTATTCTCATGTCCATAAGTCGCACACTAGGATTGACTACTTTCTGATAGCTTCTGAATTACTGCCTAGTGTTACTAATTCTACGTATCATAATATTTTAATATCTGATCACAGTCCAGTTTCTCTTATCTTCAGAAATATCCTATCTAGACCAAAATACAGCTGGTGCTTCAACCCTCTTCTTCTTGAAGACCAGTCTTTCATTGAGCATATGAATGCACGTATAAACGAATTTCTTGTTACAAATGATAATGGGGAGGTTTCGGATTCTGTTTTGTGGGAGGCCTTCAAAGTAGTTACAAGGGGCCACATTATTTCATTTGAATCCACCAAGAAAAGAGAATTTAACAATCATCTTAAGACATTGAAAAAATGCTTCCTGTACTGGAAGAGGCTTATAAATCTTCCCTCTCATCTGTTGATTACAATAAGATCTTGAAATTGAAATATGAATATAACACCATTCTTAATAAACGTGTTGGTAGTCTTTTATTAAAAAATAAACAGAAATATTTTGAACTTGGAGATAAACCAGAGAAACTGCTAGCTAGCCAACTTAAAGGCGAAAGGGCTAAACAGGCCATTCATAGGATAAAATCCAAACCAGGCAGACTCCTAACCAATCCGAGAGAGATAAAGGCGTGCTTCAGGGACTTCTATAAGGAACTGTATTCTAGTAAAGTAAAGGCCACTGAAGCAGATTTCTGTAACTTTTTTGCTAATTTAAATGTTCCCCAATTAGATAGTGCGGCGAGAGATGACTTAGATGCCCCATTTTCTGAAACTGACCTCTTGAATGCTATTCGAGCCTTCCCCTCTGGAAAAACATCCGGCCCAGATGGCTTTGGCTGTGAATTTTATAAATCATTTCATGACAAAATAGTTCCACTCATGCTGAGAATGGTGAAAGATTCTGAGAAAAATAAGACGCTCCCCAGTTCATTATATGAGGCAAATATCTCCTTGCTTTTGAAAGGGGGAAGGGAAGCGGTGGATCCTGCAAGTTACAGACCGGTTGCTCTCTTAAATTGTGATCTGAAAATAATAACTAAAGTTTTGGCTACAAAATTAGGTAGGCATATTTCCACAATTATACACCCTAATCAGACTGGATTTATCCCAGGTCAGTTTTCTTTTAGTAATGTGCGTCTGCTTTTAAATACAATATATTCAGTACATGGGGAAAATACACAGGCTGCTATTTTATCTCTTGATGCCCAGAAGGCATTCGATCAGATCGAATGGCCTTACATGCTGAAGACTCTAAAGCAATTTGGATTTGGGGAAAGTTTTATTGAATGGGTGAAAATTATTTATCTTAAACCAGTATCCTCTATTCTCACTAATTCAGATAGGTCCCAACCCTTTGAGTTACAGCGGGGTGTAAGGCAGGGCGACCCTCTTTCTCCTCTTCTCTTTGATATTACCTTGGAACCACTTGCAATAGGTATAAGGGGTCACCCAGGTATTCATGGTGTAAAGTTTGCTAATGTCGAAAGCCTTGTTAATCTGTACGCTGATGATTTATTGATCTGTTTATCAGACCCAGTGGTCTCAGTTCCCAACCTCCTGAATTATATAAAATCATTTGGTAAATTGTCTGGGTACACAATTAACTGGGACAAATGTGAGTTCATGCCATTGACTAACATGTGCCCTATTTTCGTGAAATCTTTGCCATTTAAATTGGTTACTACCCATATTAATTACCTTGGCCTTAAGATTTCCAGAAACCCCAAACTCTTACTGAAATTGAATTTTTTGGATATGGTGGATAAACTAAAAGCTAATATTAAGAACTGGAAACTGCTCCCTCTCTCAATGATTGGCCGTATTAATGCCATTAAAATGGTTGCACTTCCAAGGTTCTTGTATCTTTTTCAAAACCTCCCTATTTATTTGCCGTTACATTTTTTTAAACAACTAGATTCAGTTGTCCTGTCATTTGTTTGGGCAGATAAACCCCCTCGCATTTCTAAAGCCCATCTGCAGAAGAACATAAAAAGCGGGGGTCTTGGCCTCCTGGTTTTTAGGCATTATTACTGGGCTGCAAATGCAAGGGCTCTCATTTTCTGGCAGGGGGTTCTCCTCATGATGACTGTTCCTCTCCGCTCTGGTTAAAAATTGAATCCATGTCTGTATCACAAACTTCGCTCCCAGCGTTGCTCTTTTCAATTGCACAGCCATCCCACAAGTTATTTGGTAACAATTTTGTTCTTAGCAATTCTTTGAAGATATTGAGTCAAATAAGAAAAGCCCTTGGATTACCAAATGTTTCAGTAAATGCACCAATAGCGGGTAATCATTTGTTTAAACCAGGCTTGACGGATAGGGTGTTTCTGGACTGGAGAAAGAGAGGCCTACGTTGCATTTCCGATTTTTACATAGATAACAATTTTGCTTCTTTCCCTCTGCTCCAGGCTAGATATCACCTCCCTCAGTCACATTTTTATCGATATTTACAGGTCAGACATTTTGTAAGAGAACATGTTTCTGATTTCCCATTAAGACCACATAATTATAATTTTTATGATACATTTCTCTTACAACCAAACTCCAGGCATTTGATTTCCCGCTTTGTTACTGCTTTTGAGATGCCAGTGAGTACCAGTCATCTCAGGGATACATGGTCAAAAGAACTGGGAGTTCCACTGTCAGAGGAACTATGGGAGGAGGGCCTGTCCAGTATACAGAAGTGTTCTATAAATTCAAGATATCGCCTAATTCAATTTAAAGTTGCACATAGACTGCATTACTCCAAAACTAAACTTAATAGAATATTTGAATCAGTGTCTCCCATGTGTGATAGATGTAACAGAGCCGAAGGTTCACTCTCACATTTATTTTGGTATTGCCCAGTGCTGGACAGCTCTTGGAGCGACATATTCAATTGGTTCTCTAAGCAATATAAAATAATTATTCAACCAGACCGTAACCTTGCTATTTTTGGTTCCTCTGAAAGGACATCGACCCTCCCTTCCCATTGTAAGCAGGCTCTCAAAACAGGCATGGTAGCAGCCAAAAAATCAATTTTACTTAACTGGAAATCTCCATCATCCCCTTGCTTTAAGAGGTGGCTTAACGAAATGGTTTTTGTTTCAAGGATGGAACAGATTCGCCTTAGTAGAGGGAATGCACCAAGCATTATGAGAAAACATGGAAACCATTTTTGGCCTTACTTGATGAGACCTAAATGACCAATAATATGAATCAGGCTGTTATGTGGTATTTGTAATTCATTCAGTTTCCTGTATTGTTTCTGTACTGACCAAGGCTTTGATTTTCCTCTCAGGGTAACAATGTCAGTTGTTGTATGTCCATTTTGTATGTAGGTTTTTGTTTTTTTTGTTTTTTGTTTCCTTTCTCTGTCCTTTGTTTTTTGTAAAGAATTAAAAAAGTATAAATAAAATATTTTAAAAAAAAAAATATATCAAGCCTTTCTGCCGACATACACACAGATACCTATGATGAGTTAAAATTGGCTAGTCATATCAGCCCTGCTTATATATGTGGCCTGTAGTCTGCAGCTCAAGTGCTATATGGGTTTTAACTGGACCATCAAGAGACTTCTCAGTAAGGTATGTCAATCAGTTGGATATTTAATATGACAACGTAACACTGAAGAAGTTACTGTGAGGACATTCTTGAAAAGCTGCTAAGAAATATTCTCCAAAATAATACAAAGTCCTTATGTCTCATTCAAGCTAACAGAGACACCGGTTACTGCACCTAATGATCAATGAGCTTTGGCAGACCTAGGCACAGCACCCTACTTTCATCTTTGGTGAACAGTAGAGCCCCACTGATATGCAGTCCAGTACCTGTGGCAACACTGGGAATTACAAAATGTATAGCTTTAATGTCCAAAATGACATCAGTGAACTGAAAAACTAAACTTCACTCGTAACTTAAAAAATAAATCACCCCAAGCAACAGCTTATACACCGATAAAGATATATCTGTGATAGGCAAGTCTGGCTCTAGTAAAAGATGTGAAAGACAATGTCGTCTGTTTTGAGGCGCTCTGATAGATTTTCCAGGACATTTTGCTTTTTCCTCCATTTTCCATTACTGGAAAACTGGTCAACTGTTTCCCATCTCAGGGTTGGGTGATATGGCTTTATAATAATATTACAATATTTTTAAGCTTCTAGACGATACACTACATTAATAGCTCAATATTTTGAAATCTCTTCAAAAATGCTATGGTTGTGCCAAAAAACTTAGTTATCATATTACAATACTTTTGCATCGTTATTGCAATAATAAACCTAACCCTAACCCTAGCCCTAACTCTTCAATTTCCTTGAGGGAACCTCCCAAAAGGATGAATAAAGTTGTCTAAGTCTAATACTGTTCATAAGAATGAAATAGGCACTTTCACAAAATATTAACACCATGAGATTTTATGGTACCTAGGTAAATGTCAATATAATGACTAAGTGGGTAAAGGCAAGTAAGACACTTATGCCAAATGATGATATAACAATATCCAAAATGTAAGACCATTTATAGTCTCAATCACAATAATGATGTAATACCAAATTATTGCCCAGCCCTAGTCCATGAGTCTATAATAACATACAACCACAGTTACAATGTGACCCACGAGGCACCACAGTAGCTCAGTTGGTAGAGTGCGCACCCCATGTACAGAGGCTGTATCCTCGCCCCAGCAGCCCAGGGTTCAAGTCTGATCTGTGGCCCTTTAGCTCTCATCCCGTCCAATCCTGTCATATCCAATAAAGCCATAAAAAGGCCAAAAATCTGACCCAGAGTTTCCCTCTATATTCTTTTAAAATTTCAATCATGCCAACTGTGTGGTTGAATAAATGATGATCCATTAAAAGCAAAAAAACAGCATGAGAGAGTCCCAATTTAACGTCAGTGCTTATACACTGCAGGATATTAAGAAATGAAACTGAAGTAGAAATGTATCAGATGTGGAGGCAAGAGTCACTTAAGTGCATTATGTTTATGATGCTCTCTCTCTCTCTCCCTCTCTCTCTCTCAAGAATGGGGAAAATTCAAAGAAAAGTGAAACTGAACCTTAACTTTTGTACTAATTCTGCTATGAGATTATTCATGACTCTCTGGTTTTAACACTGAAGCATATGAAAAGTGCAGAAGAGTCTTTGCAAAAAGGGTTTGAGATAAAGTTAGTTTATAGAAACATCATTGGGGCGGCTGTGCCTCGGGGGTAGAACCGGTGCCTTAATATCGGAAGGTCGCTGGTTTAAATCCCCTGGTCTGCATGTCAAAGTGTCCTTGGGCAAGAAACTGAACCCCAAACTGCTTCTGATGTGCTGGTCAGCACCTTGCATGGCAGCCACCACCATCAGTGTATGTATGGTCGTGGGGCGACCGTGGCTCAGGTGCGGCCAACTGCTATCATGGTCGTTGTGTCCTTGGGCAAGACACTTCACCCACCTTGCCTCGTGTGAAGGTGTATGACTGCTGTATGTTTGAGGTGGTGGTCGGAGGGCCCGTAGGCGCTGAATGGCAGCCACGCTTCCATCAGCCTGCCCCAGGGCAGCTGTGGCTACTATCGTAGTTTACCACCACCAGTGTGAATGAATGGAACCTGGAACCCTGTCAGGCGCTTTGGGTGACTTGAAAAGCACCATCCAATCCATTATTATTATGACAAAAGTGTCTGAATTTGTTGCTCTTGATTCATATCCAGTTTTTGAAAAAACAATCCTACTTGTCCCCAATGTCATATGGCTGACTCATCGTCACCAGCACAAAAACAGTCTCACTGCGAAGTCAATACTTAAACTTCGGAGCAAAAATTTGATGGCAAATAATTTAATAATTTACATTTCAGCCCACAACAAAGTGGTGACACAATTGAAATATATATTTATTTCACTATTGATAATTCTCAAGGCAATTAATTGAAACAAAAGTGATGAATGTATTTGCTTTTGCAGAGAGAAGAGCAATTCAGTAACTTCATTATCATTGGTGTCAACAGTGTTCATGCAGGAGACAAGCTAGCCACCATAAAAGTGTGTTTAAGTCTTACCACAATCCCTGTTGAGGGGCTGAGGTCCAGCTCGATGATAAAGCGGTACCTCCGGGCCAGGAAGGTGGCCCGAGTGGATGGCATCAGCATGCAGGGGTACATGGTGGGGAAGAAATCTGGCTGCCATCCTTTTGGTAAGATGCTCAGCAAGTCCAATTCATTCTCCGAGTTTAGCTGTAAATTAAGTTACAATCACACAGGACGTCAGTGTCTTACCATTCACACTATTCATTTGTTTCAGAATATTCTCAAACTACTGTACAAACATTTTTAAAGTTGAGTTTTTGGATTCACTTTTGTTTGATTTAGCATACAGCTTGCTTACATTAAGCAGCCATGGGTAGACTTTCTTCAATGGGTTTTTTCTGTTTGTTTTTTCATTGCTAATAAAAAGGTTGGTTTCATGTTAATGTGTAATTTAAAGAAAATATCAAATTCAAAATACAACCCTGCAGTAACTCTGTGGACCCCCTATGTATCATGCAACACCTTGCTTAAGATGCAGGGGATGTGATATTCTTAATTTTGTTTTGATTTCAATGTATGCGCACCTGAAACTAAGTATCATTGTAAATGTCATTACCTTAGAATGAGCAGTGGTGGGAAGCTTATCTGCAAGCGTAGCTTGTAAAACTGCATGTAGTTCAGCCTGGCAGTAGTTTGAACAAACTACATTTCTACCCCTGGAGAAATGTAGTTTGTAAAACTTCTGCTAAATAAAAGTAGCTTTAGCAACTACTTATACTCATTTAATTCAGCGTTAAATAAATCAACATATGGTGGCTATGTAGTTCAACTACATGTAGTTTAAGTCTCCCCAACACTGAGAACGAGCCTTTATATGTACAGAGGGAGTAGCTCCTCCTCCATTGCCATGTTTATACAGTAGCCCACTAGGACAAACCAAACACTAGCCCTTTTCACACAGCGTCTCCGCATTATCTCCAGAGCGGTGGTTCGCCAATTCTCTGCCGACAGTGATTCACACAGAGTGAAGCATCTCCGCCTTCACGTGTGTAATTCACACAGAAAGCCGACGCTGCGGCTCCTAAAGAGGCGTGACGATACACGTCATGTTGATGACGTTGGTGTTTCCCCAGGTGTTCCCCTGTCAATCTAAACCAGACATCCTGAAAGGTGACAGAGTTTTTCGCGCTAAATTACATAATTATATATAATCACCATCAGTAAACAGGACGCTGTCTGACTCTCTCACTCGCGGGGATGGAGGCTGTTTTCTGGGGGAAAGCTCCCTGAAGTCTCGGTCGGAGGGATGACGGTTGCTGTGATTTAACTTTCATCACAAACACTCCGTGAGTTAAAGTTTTTTGCCAGTGACAGACGCTGTTTTTTAAGCAGAAATGTGAGGAAGAGTCAGTAGGACAGGCGGGAGGATAGACACTTCTCCACGTACAGCTGTGATATTTGTTTTCCTCATATATATTGCCAAAGACAGTTACAGTTACTACGTTACTGTTGTTTGGTTCTGTAACGTTGCTTTGTGGGGCATTTCTCTGTATTTAGTTGAGTGAAGGACCTGTGTAGTTATCGGACTGTCAGACTGACACGCCCTCGCTCGGCACCTTCGGCTTATCTGTTCACACTGGGACGGCTCACCAATAATGCGGCCCTGATACTACCTCCAGAGGCGGATCAGCACCAGAGCGAAATTTCCCCCCTCTCCGCATCCCAAACTTTCACACAGAGGAGGGTGCGGAGAATTGCTGCAGGAACCCCGCATGCAAACGGCAGTGTGAAAGAGGCTACTGAATCTAGACAGTTTTCCACTCAATAAATTCCACCAAATCCTACACACTGGACCTTTAATGCATTGTCTCATACACAAATAAAAGAGGAAGACTGATGTGACCAGAGTGTCACTGAGCCTGAAACATGCATACGTGCTAATGTCACTGTGGACTTCTGCTACGTCACTCATGTTTCACTGTCAGATACCACTCTCCACCAGCAAATCCTTAGTGGAATATGCCATCATGCTTCCACTTACAGACAGTTTTTTTTTTTTTTTTTTTTTTACTGTTATCTACTATGACATAACATTATACTGATAAGATATAGACAACTTTGTGGAGTGGACTGGACAGAATCACCTGCGGCTGAACATCAGCAAGACCAGAGAGATAGATTTCAGGAAGAAGAGGAAGACGGCTTTCCAACCTCTGTGCATTCTGGGAAAGGATGTGGAGGCGGTGGAGGATTATAAGTACCTTGGTGTAACCATCAACCACAGACTGGACTGGAGATCTAACACTGAAGCTGTTTACAAGAAGGGGATGAGCAGACTTTACTTCCTGAGGAAGCTGAGATCCTTCAACGTGTGCAGCAAGATGTTGGAGATCTTTTATCAGTCTGTGGTGGCCAGTGTACTTTTCTTTGCTGTGGTTTGTTGGGGAAGCAGCATCGGAGCCAGCGACACCAACAGACTCAACAAACTGATCAGGAAGGCTGGCTCTGTGATTGGCTGCAAACAGGACACTCTGGAGGCTGTGGTGGAGAGGAGGACACTGAAAAAACTGTTATCCATCATGGATAATCCTCTCCACCCTCTCCACCTCACACTGGTCAGACAGTGGAGCACCTTCTCCGGAAGACTGCTTCAGCTTCGCTGTCGTAGCAACAGATACAGGAAATCTTTCCTGCCACAATCCATCACTTTATACAATAACTCTCTCACCTCTGCCTGACAGAGAACTCTGGTCTCTCTACTGTTTTGTTGTATATATTATTATTGTTATAGTATATTTTGCATAATTTGTTTTGTTGTATATATTATTATTGTTTATAGCACACTGTGCACTGTATATATACACTATGTTTATATTGGATTCTATTTATGTTATGTACGAAGTGTTTTATTTGCTGACCCACTACTGCTGTTACAAAATAATTTCCCAATCTGGGATCATTAAAGTAATTCTATCTATCTATCTATCTATCTATACTGGAGGAAAACTACTCCTTGTAAGCAGCTATCACTTATGAGAAAAAGTTCGTTCAGAAGTCACACAAGGCAGCAACATACCATAATCAGGAGAAGGAAATGCCAGCAAAAGTCTGTATGTTAATAGGGAGTAGTATGCCAGGGAGAGCAGCAGCATAATCATAGTTCAGAATGATGAACTACTCTGGGAACCACGTTGGCAGTTGTTACACTTTTTGTCATATGTTGATCTTACCGCTGCGGGGCGACCATGATGACAGGAGGAAGGTAAAAGATACTGTTAGCTCACCAGTTCAGGCTTTGAGGCTGGCCAGACGACCTGGTTAAGTTTGCCAATGAACCAGGCAAGACGCACATTTCTCGAGATCCGATATTCCTCCTTCATCAGCAGGTAGATCTGGTCAGCCTCCTCCACCTCATGAGAAGAGGCATACAAACATGTCGATGAGTGGAATGTCATTAAACAAGGCAAGTTGTTATTAAAGTGGCTACAATATACAGCACCTTATTTTTTTCTTTTCTTTTTATACTAAACTTTAATACTAAAAAGTAAAAATCTGGCAGTTTAAACTCTAGCACATTTTTCTCGCTTGCTAAACTAACTGTTAACTGCATAAATGGGACTGAAGAGCTCCAATGAAAACTGGACGTCACTGCTAACCTCAGTATATTTCCTGTTAGCTCCCCCAATAACGCCCCATGTGGAGGCTGGCATGCAGTACATGACTTATCATAGAAGATTAGATGTTATCAAATGCAAAGCATCTTTCCAATCAACTTGTACTCGGAGTTAAACACAATACATAACTTATCTAGAATGGAATAACTAAAACTAAACTAAACAATATATCTCAATACAACTAATTTAGTTTTGGATGCAAACCAAATTGTCTTTCATATGAATTCATCCTGACACCACTGTGTCCTGCAAGAAACTCAGGAAACTCTGTTAACTTTGACGTGGAACGTTAGAGAACTGCCGTGGCTCCTGTAACTACAGTTTAGCTATATTGCTAGCTCCTGAGCTAACGTAACGCTAACACAAGTTTCTGGTCGTCCAGACAGGTCAGTAGAAGCTGGTTGTTGGCGACAGTATTCACTTATAATTCACTTTAAAAAGTCTGTATCCGACTGCTCGGACAAACAACCTAATGAATACTGTGCACCAGTGCAGCCCCTGTGATTATCACTGCACATTAAATATATTGTTACCTCATTGTCCTGTCTCTCTGCCATGCCTTGTATAGCATGGGGACTGCAGGGACGGCAGCGAGCCTGGGAAGCTTCACTCAGGTTTGTGGAGAATAATCTGTCCTATTACTTGTTTACTATCAGTGTTGTCTCTCGATCAGGTGTTCGTAGAGTCATTTCAACATGGTGACAGCGAATGTATTTTCCGGTCCAATCTTAATGGTAAAACACCCTCTTTCTTCTTGTTTTGCGTTTTATTGGTTGTTGGCAAACAACGAGTAGGGGCACTGCCGCCACCAGCTGGTATGGAGTGTAAGGACAGGACAGGAAAGATATTTTCTGCATTATGTTTTACTCTGAGGTACTGAACTAGGATCTGATGAATGACTTCTTGAGTTCTGTATCACATAGAATGTCATAGACTGACCCTCATAATCCACCCACCTACTATTATAGCGGAAAGGGTAGTAGTAATATACAGCAGGCTATACATAAGAGGAAAGCCACATGAGGCTGCACAACCTATATTCACAGACAAGCAGGTTGCATAAACAGAACCATCATTCTGAAAGGCTCATACATGCCACAGATTTTAATATGTTAAGGAACTCTGTTACAGCTCTGAATACCATGTAACAAAGTGCAATACAAATCTGTTAAATGGCCTTACTGTATGTCTTTTGTGTTATTATACATTCACTAAATAAAAATAATAAAACTTATCAAAATAAAAATCTATATTCACATTCAATAATTTAGTTCATCTTAGTGTTGAGGACATGGCAGGCTGGCGGGGCGGAGCTACACAGCAGAGTGGGAGATGTACTCAAATGGAAGAGGAAAGCTGACTTCACTGACACTGTCCTGTCTCCTGAAAGACAGAGGAGACAGAAGAATGTAAACAGAACAAACATAAAACAAAAGTAATACAATCACCAAAGCAGTTTTTAGCTATTAAAACAAAACTATTAAAGAATGGAAGACTATATCATAAAATACAAGTGGAAAAATATTTATATCTGTATATATATACGTATATTTTTACTGTAATGACCCAAATGCAGGACTAAGAGTATTTATTCACTGTGGTAGTGTTACTTGTACTCAAGTACAATATCTGAATACTTCCACTGCTGCAAGGGGACAGTGGGCTAACAATCAGACCAACATGAACAGCAAAATCAATGATAATAACATCCTCTACAATGGTGAAATTTACATGTATTGTACTGAGCTGCACTAAAGTACAACTTTGAGATACTGAGTATTTCTACTTAACACTGTGTGTGTGTGTGTGTGTGTGTGTGTGTGTGTGTGTGTGTGTGTGTGTGTGTGTGTGTGTGTGTGTGTGTGTGTGACACACACACACAATCTACATTTCTTAAGGGAAACATTTTACTTTTCACTCAACCATATTTATTTGATTCAGATTTAAAACATTATTGACAAATGAATAATGATATTAATGGATTAACCTGTCAATTTATAAATGTGTTAAACTAGGCCTCACATTCACATGTTATTACACCTCAGTGCATCAATAAGCGTAATCTGGTCCTTTAATACATATGATTCTGAAATGGACCATTCTGCATGATGAATACTTTTCATACTTTTTATTTTCATAGGTTTGATCTTTTACAGTTGAAGGCAGGAATGTTACTTAATTTTAGTAACAGATTATGTGTAAGATGTGTTGTTGATAATTTTACTTCAGTAAGTGTGAGTACTTTTCCCACTGATCTATACTGGATAAACATTTCTTTACAGTATGAAATCCATAGAGGCCGAAATGAGGATTAACTGTCAGAGTGCTTTGTACATTTTACTTTTAAGATCTTAACCTCTATTTGTATGAGCCATGTGTACTTAAATCTGGACGCTTTAGTGTCTGATTTTATATTATTTTCCAGTCCTGTCCTTAGTATTTTGCTTTATTTTTTACTCCGACTCATTTGTTTCCATAAATATTGTTTGTTATTATTAAAACCAACCTGAGCAAACCTGAACCAGATGCTAAGAATTAAGCTTTATCTGACCAGTTTAACCTCAAAGAGTTTGGAGAATGAAAGACCCTCTTTTAGGAAATTTAAGACCAAAGTATGACTCAGAGCTGAGTGCTGTATTTCCCGTATGACAACAGGGACACCTGCTGGCCAGAGGCAGCAATTGAAAATAGAAAAAAGCATTTGATCTGTGTGCTTTAAATATGTACTTTGAATTCTAACAAAGACAAAAATTATTAAATACCAAATGAAAAAGTCTTTAATCAGTTTCCCCATTGAAATTTCTTAGTTGTAGAAGTCCCACACGTTTTCTGCTTGAATGGAGCTGAGTAGCTCAAAGTGGTGGGAACCTGGGTGTCCCTCTCTCTCAACACATTGCTGCCACCCATACAACACAGGCTGGCCCATCTCTGACCTCATCATCCTTAAAACATTCAGTTTACAGAGCTTTATATTGATTTCTTTGCAATGACCATTAATTGAACTTTATATCATTTTAACACAAACTGCAATGTGAAATATGAGAAACATAAATGTACATATGACCAAATAGTCCAAAATATAGAATAGCTCAGCAGCTCCACCTCATCTTTCATGGAGAGACAAACACTCCATGTGTTATAGAGGTAACAATGGCTCCAGCTATCACCTGACTCACCAAAAGCAAACAAGGAAACGTGTTGTTCCAGAGAGAGACACGCACAAACAGAAGGTAAGATTTCACAACAAACCTCCACAGAGAGAGATCAGTTTCATTAGGGAAAAAAATAAATTGCATCGTCAGCCTGCTACAACTCCAAACACTGAAAGTGAGTTAATCCAATTTATAAAGTAATTCAAAAACGCAACATTATTAATTTAGTTACAGAGCCATTATGTATGTTTTGAGGTCTTAAAAAAAAAGACTTGAAGTCCCTTCAACTTCAGCTGTTTAGGAGAACGCTGCAACACTTTTCAAGCTCCAGAAATGTCAACGGTCTCTCCAATGTGGTTCAGTCACGAGATTCTTACTATAGTGAGAAGACAACACAAAAGACAATAAGAGGTCCATTGTGCTTGTACCCAGTGCTGTAACTGAGTACCTTCTCGAGTTCTGTACTTCAACCAAAATCTGAAGTATCTGTAATTTACTTAAGTATTTCTGTTCAACACTTCTGTTAACACTTCCTCTACATCCCAGAGGCAAATATTGTTTGTTTTACTTTTTTTGACTGCTTTTGTTACTAGTGACTTTACAGATATATATATTTTGTTCATATCCTTCCTGTCCAGTGAAAACCCTTTGAATCCAAAGGATGATTTTGAACATGAATATTTACAATAAACTAAAGGATTAGATGAAATTATTTATCAGATATTTCACCCGTAATTTGACCCATCTCTAGCTGCATATTGTAAGTATACACAAATACACACACACTCTGCCAGCTAGGAGCAGTGGGCTGCTTTGACAGCGCCTGGGGAGCATATGGGGGGTTCGGTACCTTGCTCAAGGGCACCTCAACAGTAAACAAGGAAGTGAACAGGCAGCTCTTCACATACCAGTCCACTTCCATATTGTGGTCAGTAGCTGGACTTGAACCGGCCACCCTCTGGTCACCAAGCCAAGTCTCTACCGACTGAGCTACTGTCGCCCCAATGTAACGTTTCTGTGAGGGTCATGTTTTTTTGACTTCTTCAGTGCTTTCAGTACCATCAGGCCTGATCTACTGGGTGACAAGCTGACGGCGATGCAGGTGGATCCCCCTTGTGTCCTGAATTGTGGATGACCTCAGTGACCGACCACAGTACCTGTGCCTGTGGCACTGTGTGTTAGATGCAGTGGTCAGCAACACCAGGGCCCTACTAGGGACTGTCCTCTCTCCTTTCCTCTTCACCCTTTACACCACAGACTTCAGCTACCAGACAGAGTTTTGCCATCTTCAGAAGTTTTCTGATGACTCTGCTGTCGTTGGATGTATCAGCAGGGTGAGGAGGGTGAATACAGGGCTGTGGTTAACAACTTTCACATGGTGTGAGCTGAACCACCTGCAGCTTAACCCAACTAAGACCAAAGAGCTGGTGGTGGATCTGAGGAGAACCAGGACACCAGCGCCCCCAATTTCCATCCCGGGGCATAACGTGGACATCGTTGAACACTACAAATATCTGGGGGTGTTCATCTACAATAAACTGGACTGGACTAAGAACACTGAAGTCCTCTGCAAGAAGGGACAGAGCTGCCTCTATTTTCTGAGGAGGCTCCGCTCCTTTAACATCTGCCGGACTATGTTTATGCTATTCTATTCTGTTTGCTGTGGTGTGCTGGAGCAGCAGACTGAGAGTAGCAGATAGGGCTGCACGATAAATTGAATTTTCATCGTCATGGCGATATGAACATGTGCGATAAACACATCGCAAAAGACTGCCCGACACGCGATGAATAAGAAAAATCATTTTGTTTACATGCGCCATGCATGCACCTTGAGCATGCCAACATTTAGTCAATCAGATAGAGCCCTGCCCTTAGCAAAAAGTAGTTTATTCAAGTGTACTACAAGTATACTTATTTTAAACTAAAACTGAGGCAGTATACTTGAAGTGTACTTTTTATGTACTACATTTTATATACTTAAGAAAAGTATAGTGAAGTATACTTGGCTTATACTGAACAGTATAAAGAATAGTCTAAGACTAAGTACATTAATACTTAGACTTATACTTTAATACTAAAGCTTATACTTGTACTTTAGTATACTGTGGACTGTGGCGCAAAGACTCTTGGGTATTCTGTTGTTGTTGGTGTAATTATGGTTTGTGAATGTGTTTGTGAATAAGATGATGTGTAAGACGGTTGCGGGTTAATTCAAATCCTTGTTATGTGGTTAAATTGTGTCGAATTAACAAAGATGATAAAAATATTGGCACCGTGAGTGAAGGGGTGTTTTACGGGAGAGACTTCCCCTCTGTTAAGCTGTGGGCATGTATGGTAATAAATGGTGAATCTCTTGGTAGAGCTTGCTACATTATAAGTGCTAATACTTTCAATATCTTGATGTAAGTACAGAAAAGGTTGACTCATTGAGTTGTGCTTACATTTAATTTAGCAGAATAAAAAGGGTTTTCACTGCACAAATTTGCTTTGAGGTATTACCCCTGTTATAAACTTACATGTTAATAAACTAAAATGTGGACTAGAAGTATATACTAAGTACACTAGTAGTATATAGATGAGTATACTTGTTGTATACTTGAAAGTGTACTTCTGTAAACTTAAAATGACCTTATAAAGTATACTTAAAGTATACTTTTATAAACTTAAAATGTTCCAATTTAGTCCGAAGAAGTATTAAATTAGTATACTTTCTAGTATGCTACAAGTACATGGTCCATTGTATACTTGCTATATTATACTTATACTCAAGCATACTTAATAAAATGAACTTCAAGTATACTACTTTTTGCTAAGGGTGGATACAAGGGCCACTCAGATGAAGCCCCAGCTAGCCTTAGCTACCCTGACAAAATTAATCGGCATGGCTATGATGGCTGAGGGAGGAGAGAAAAGCAATAAAAAATGTGGTCAATGGGAACTTCCGGTGTAGCGACTGATGGAGTAGGAAGTGTCTCTCTGAGCTCCTGCAACAACCTCTAAAAACTCGATTTTAGGCATACTTTTGTAATTTTTTTCGGTGTGTGCCTTCCCCACCACTACAACCTGATCATAATCCTGACTTTTTGCTGATCGAAATGCCTCAAAATGGTAAAACATCTACACAACCGCAGCGGCCTGCTTCCCGCGCCTAATCCCCGTCTCGAGGTGACCCCCCCTCCTGCCCGGACGGAGTCGCAGGCGGCACTCCTCCCTCCAACTTTAAAGCCTGATTTATGCTTCTGCGTCACGTCGACGCGTTGAGACGTGAGACGTGATTGGTCCACTCAGAACGTCATTTCTGGCAGTTGCTTTTCCGGTCAACAGTATAACAACACCGCCATTTTTAAAGTTTTTGTGGTACGAGCGGCATGGAAAAAATGGACCAGGCAGACGAGAGAATTATCGAGAAGGTCAGAAAATATGACCACCTTTACAACTAATATGTTCGGCTCCGGAAAACATAGCCACACCCCCCTAGCGGCTTGGCGGTGAATTGCAGAACAACGCGTTCCCTTACGCAGAACTTCGAATACTCAATGACGGCGTAGGGTCGACGACGTAGCTACGCCGTCGCCGCGACGCAGAAGCATAAACCAGGTTTAAGGCTGAGCTTCTCTCGTCACTCCGTGTCAAAATGGCGGCTATTTTCAAAACCGAGCTTCAAGCGGCCCTGACCGAGAATTTGTCAAACATCAAGACCGAGATGCAGGCAGTGAAGTCGGAGTTAACTGGCAGTATTACAAAGATCCAGTCTGAAATACGCGCTATGAAAGACACCGTAGGTGAAATGGAAACATCTCTCTCCACCTGTACCGATGACATTTCTACGCTACAGGCTAAAGTGGAGCGTCTGTCAGCAGATCTGATAAGATTGGACAATAAGTGCGATGATTTGGAGGCGAGATCTCGTCGCAACAACATACGGTTAGTGGGAATTCCCGAGGATTTTTCTACCTCTTCTACTACAGCTATTTCCTCTCTGCTCAAGGAGGCTTTTAAGCTCAAGAAGGAGCCTCTTGTGGACCGTGCACATCGTACTCTGCAGCCTGTGCCAGACTGTGTGGACATATTGCGCGGAGCCAGGGCCCAACAGCGGATCAAGATTGGGGACATGACTTTCTCTGTCTTCCCCGAGGACGGCTCGCCCGAGCCGCCTTTAATGATGTCCGGCGCCAGCTCCGTGAGATACCAGGAATATGCTTTGGACTGCTTTACCCGGCACGTCTCCGGGTTACACACAAAGGTGCAGAGAAGGAGTTTAAATCACCAGAAGAGGCCAGCGCATTTATCAGGTCACTCAACCAGGCATGGACTGGCCATCTGGCATACCGGGCAATGCCCGGTGGGCTGACGCACATTTATGGGCCGGGCTTTCATAATTTAATCCAAAAGTTTTATTATAAATCATTTTTATCGACCGCGATGGCCCATTGGTTGATTTTCTTGAAGGACATTGGGCTAATCCAATTTCACTCAGCCCTCCTTTTTTTCTAAGTGCACAATTTAAAGGGGGCGGCCCATTGGTCCGTCTTCAATATAGACTGAACTGAGCCAATCAGGATATAGTACGAAGGCGGCCCCACCCCTCCCTGCGCTGTCTCCTGTAACTTCTGCTAGTTTCAAAGTGTTGAGGCAAGGACTGACAACATGGAGCAACCAAAGAGAAAGAAATTGTGTGCAGAGAAGTTGCGTGCTAAGAGAAGAATCTCACTGTAGATGCTGCAAAATGTACTAAAATCACAGACATGTTCGCTGGAGGGGCTGCTGTAGCCTCCACGTCCTCTGAGACAGCAATGATCCAGTAACAGCAGGTTGAAGGTGAAGACAGCAGCAGCGGGCAGGAGAGGAGCAGCCAGAGATGATGCTGACTGACAGGGACAGGTAGTAACGTTAATACAGGGACTGTGAGGTGATGGAGGGAACGTTAGCTCTATTACATGAAGAGCTCTCAACGGGTCGGGCCGGCCCGACAAACCCGACTGGACCCGCGGGCTCTGGCCGTGTTAACGGGGGGGCGTCAGACAATTCATGCGGGTGTGTAGCGCTGTTTCGGGTTCGGACTGTAATTTTCAGGCCCGTTGAGAACTCTAATTACATGATAATGATGAGCAATGGCGATTGATTAGTATCGATATTAATTGGTGTTGCATACTTCTCAGAATCTGGCAGCCATGGCACCTTATTCTGATAAAACAGCAAACGGTCAATGCTGAGAAGTGTCGGATGAGCATTAAGTGTCTATTTTAGGCTCCATCATAGCATTTTAGACATTTAGGTCAAAGGTGTGTTGAAAGGCTGCATAGTAATTTGAATGTGTAGCAACCCTCTATGCTGTGGTTTAACATGCTTTAAAAAACAGATTTTAAAACTGCTAAATGATTAGTAAAAGCTTTGCAATTTAAGCATTACTAAAGTAAGTGTAAAAAAAAAGTATAAAAGTATTATTAGCAAAAGGTTTGCCCACAGAGAACAAGAGTAGATCTGTCAAATGCTTTTAAGACGAGTTGCTTTGCATGAGTTCATTCATGAGTGCAGCCCTGTCTTTAGCCTGATATAACAATTTTATAGCTTTTTAAAGGGAGCACCTTTTAACCTGAAGAATTAGAATTGAGCTGCTATATCAGGGAAATTCAGAAAATGGGGGGGGGGTGTTCAGTCTGCAATACTTTGTTTTGTTTTGTGTTTCCTTCTTTCTTTCTTTTTGCTTTTTTTTTCTTCACAATCAGCTTATTTCTTCTTTCTCTCTAAAAACTTAACATATGGTGACTAATTCTAGCAATAATGCTGATATTCCTCATTTTGGATCTTCTGTGAGGTTTTTGAGCTGGAATATTAAAGGCATGGAGAGTCCAATTAAGAGATCAAGGATATTTGCTCATTTGAAACGTCTACAACCTGACCTAGTGTTCCTGCAAGAAACCCACATGCGCACCAAAGATCAAGTCAGACTTAAATGTCCTTGGGTTTCTGAGGTGTTTCACTCAAATTTTTATTCTAAAGCCAGGGGGGTTGCTATCTTAATTGGTAAGTCAGTTCAGTTTTCAGCTTCTAAGGTTATATCAGACAAAAATGGCAGATACTTAATTGTCACCGGCACATTATTCCAGGTTCCCATTTTATTAGTTAACATATACGCCCCCAACTTCGATAATCCCCACTTTATGAAAAAGCTCTTTGAATGTCTTCCCTCATTGAATAATAACCTCCTTATAATTGGAGGGGACATGAACTGTGTAATTGATCCCAACCTAGACCGCTCTAACCCACGAACTCCGACCCCATCATTAATGTCAAGGTTACTTTCTGATTTCATGTCCAAGAATGGTTGCATTGACCCTTGGAGGTTCTACAACCCAACCACCAAGGAATATTCCGTCTTTTCACAGATGCACCAGTCTTTCTCTCGGATTGACTATAATTTTATTGATGCTAAATTAATTTCTAAAGTGCTGACGGTTAACTACCACCCTATTGTCATTTCTGACCATGCCCCTCTTTCTGTAGATATTCAGTTTTCCTCACAACCCCAGTACTCAACTTCTTGGAGGTTCAATACTTTACTTCTTTCAGATGATAAGTTCAATAAATTTATTGCAGCCAAAATTTATGATTTTATTGCTATAAATCAAAATGAGTTGGAACCAATTTCATGTTCACTGCTGTGGGAATCATTAAAAGCATACTTACGGGGACAAATCATTTCCTACTCTGCCCATTTAAACAAGTCGCGCAAAGCTAAATTGCAAGAACTCAGTACCAATATATCACTAAGCTGGACCAACAACTCGCTACTTGCCCCTCTCCCAGTTTACTTAAACAACGTGTTGATTTACAGACTGAATTTGATCTCATCACTTCTAGTGATGCAGAGCGACTTCTTTTACGATCACGCTCCACATATTACGAGCATGGTGATAAGGCAAGCCGGCTCCTGGCTCATCAGCTACGTCGCCAGGCAGCCTCACGTATAATCCCTCAGATAAAAGATTAATCTGGCACATTGCATAGGGATCCCACCACCATTAATTCTGTTTTTAACTCGTTTTATTCGTCTTGCCGGTCGAATTTTAAAAAAAATTTCAGGATAAACTGTCCCCATTACTGCATGCTGTATATGAGGTTCGTTGCAACATGGCACTCTCCCTCCCACTTTAAGGCAAGCCTCTGTAAGTCTCCTTTTAAAAAAAGATAAGGATCCAGATCTTTGCAGTTCCTACAGACCTCTTTCCCTAATAAATGTTGATGCTAAGATTCTTGCTAAAGCTTTGGCACATCGCCTGGAAAATATTGTACCAACTATTGTTTCACATGAGCAAACTGGATTTGTTAAGGGGCGGCAGCTATTCTTTAATGTCCGTACACTCTTAAATATTATCTACTCTAAAACTACTACAACAACACCTGAAGTAGTGATATCGGTCGACGCGGAGAAAGCATTCGACAGGGTTGAATGGGACTACTTATTTACTGTGTTAAAGAAGTTTGGGCTGGGAAATGTATTCATTTCATGGATACATCTCCTCTATACATCTCCTCAAGCTAGTATCTCCACCAATGGCATTCAATCCAGTTTTTTCACTCTATCCCGTGGCACCAGACAGGGGTGTCCCCTATCTCCTCTATTGTTCGCACTAGCTATAGAACCCCTGTCAATCTTTCTGAGGTCCTCCTCCACTTTTACTGGGATTTCACGTTTGGGCACAGAATTTAAGTCATCACTTTATGCTGATGACTTACTGTTGTATATCTCAGATCCTGTCCTTTCCATACCAGAGATTTTGATCATTTTCAGGCTATAAAGTGAATATCTCTAAAAGTGAATGTTATCCTATCAATGCTTCAGCATTACATCTCACACAGTCCGATATCCCTTTTAAATTGAGCCCCTCTGGCTTTAAGTATCTAGGGATCAATGTAACCAGAACGCTAAATTCTCTCCTTTCTGCTAATTTCGCACCTTTAATGTCTAAAATTAAATCTGACCTCCAAAGATGGGGTTAATTGGAAGAATTAACGCAATTAAACTGAACATTTTGCCCAAATTCCTATTTTTGTTTCATTGTCTCCCAATCTTCCTGCCAAAACACCTTTTTTAAAACAATTGATCAAACTATTTCTGACTTCTTATGGTGCGGAAAGGCACCCAGGATCCGCAAATCCATACTTCAGAGATGTAAATTCAATGGTGGATTGTCACTTAAAATTTCCAACTGTATTATTGGGCAGCACATATCCACAAAATTTCGTTTTGGTTCAAATCGATGGATCAACCTCTCTGGCTTTATAAATAACCAAGTAGCTCGTTCCACACTTAAAATTTGGTATCAATTCAGGCGGCATTTCAAATTTAAGTCAGCATCTATTTTGGCTCCTTTACTGAGGAATCATTTGTTTCGACCTGCGCTTACAGATTCAACCTTTTTTGCATGGCATAATAAAGGCCTGAAATGTTTTAATGACCTTTATAAGGATGGTATTTTTCGCAGCTTTACAGATCTCTCAGGAGAATTCCATCTCCCTCCCTCTCATCTCTTTCGATACTTTCAAATTAGACACTGCGCTAAAGCCTTGTTTCCAGTTTTTCCCTCCTCACCACCGAGCCTACAGTGGGAGGAGCTTCTGAGCCATGACCCACTCCAGAAGTCACTCATTTCTAAAGTTTATAATGCGATTCTGTCTTTTGATTCCTCACCAGTTACTAAAATCAAGGCTGCTTGGGAACGTGAACTGGGTCTGAACTTGCAGGATGACTGGTGGGACACTGCTCTTAGAAAAATCTACACAAGCTCAGTCTGCGCCCGTCTCACACTTAAACAGTTTAAAGTTTTGTTTAGAGTCCATTTTTCCAAATTCCAACTGTCACAAATCTATCCCAACATCACTGACAACTGCGACAAATGTCATGCTTCATCCTGCAACTTAACCCATATGTTTTACTCTTGCCCACTACTGTCTCGCTTTTGGCAGAACTATTTCGATACCATGTCAAAAATGCTTTCAACGATTATAAAAATCTCTCCACATGTTGCCATATTCGGGCTCCCAGACTACAATCGATTTACCTCTAATCAGTTAGATATTTTAGCATTTACTTCCCTGCTGGCAAGACGCCACCTCCTTCTTCATTGGAAGTCTACTAAAGCTCCCTCTAGCACTCAGTGGCTCAATGACACTATGTCTTTTCTAAAGCTGGAGAAGATCAGATATTCAGTGAAAGGTAACTGAAAAATTTTACAACAAGTGGCTTCCCTTCTTAACATTTTTTCACTCTCTTCAGTCTCTGCCCCTTGATTGATGGACCTCCTCCCCCACTTCCCTTTTTTAAAATGTTTTTATTTAATTTTATTTATCTATTTTATAATTTTTCTTTCTATTATCATTATTATCATTATTCTTATTCATTATTATTATTATTATTAATTTTTTTCCACAGATGTATTCCTATTTATTTATCTATTTATTTGTTATCCTTTTGAATTGTATATTGTTTCTTCTTTCGCCCGCCTATGTTCTCACGGGCCACAAAAGTTAAAAATATCCTAGGAGGGTTGACTGTATGCCTTGTCCTACATTCCTCAAGATGCAAAGTATTTCTGTTGTATTTCTATTGTATTGTATCAATGTCTATTGTATTGTATCAATGTTTATTTTTGCGACATGGATGTGATATGATACTCAATGCTAATGTGACATTGATTTCTTTTTCAAAGTGCTTAACTCCTAATAAAATATTTAATTTAAAAAAAAAAAAATGTGGTCAATGAAGAAACAGCACTTCTGCTATATGGACTTATTTTGGATTCAGGAGAGACAATGTTATACAAACACAGGTACCGTGTAAAACATGCCGAGCAGCAACTTCTAGAGGCAACACAACCAACCTCCATCACCACCTGCAATACAACTATAAAGACCTACACAGACAATTCAAAACTAACATCAGCTATCATTAACTGTATAGTTAATAATATGCAAACTTCAATATTTGTTTATTAACAAATATTGTTATCGCACATCGCAGTTTTTCCTCATAGTGTGCAGGCCTAGTAACAGATGCCAATAGACTCAACAAGCTTATCAGGAATGCCAGTGATGTTGGGGGGGTGGAGCTGGAAACTGACAGCAGTGTCAGACAGGAGGATGCTGTCCAAGTTGCGGGCGATACTGCAGTATGGCTCTCACCCTCTCCACAATGCTTTGGTCAAACAGAGGAGCACCTTCAATGAGAAACTAATGAACGTCACAGGAAGTCATTCCTACCTGTGGCCATTAAACTTCACAACTCCTCCCTCTGATGACTGGACTCAAATGGCTATTTATTTATGATAAAAAAAAACACTTTACAATAAGGGTCCCTGAATTAACGTTATTTAATGCATTATTAAGCATTTATTAACAGTTTAATTATATTTAAATAACCATTATAATGTATTACTTAACATCAATTAACATAGTAGTAAATGCATTAATAAGCAGTTAATTAATGGCTACTGTTCAGAAATAATTAATACATTATTAAGCGTCAGTAAAACGTATATAATGTAATTAGTTATCCTTATGTATGCAATACTTAGCATTAATTAATACATGACCTAATATATTAGTAAAAATGTTAATGTCTCTAGTAATCATTTACTAAAGGTGTTTGTTAGATAGCTGTTACTTAATGCTTATTCACTGCAAATAATCATTCGCTAATGGTGCACATGTTACCTGGATGGGCATCTCAAGTAATCATGTACTAATGCTGTGCTGTGTATTTTGGGAATCCGTTTTTTTTTTTTTTTTACCTTTTACTCTTATTATACTACCAAAAACTGTGTATTTTTAATGTAAATGACTCAAATGTCCAGAAATTAAATAGAAATTACCTTAAATTTATTCAGGTGAGAAACACATTTCCTCAATACTGTACCGTACAGTACATTTAAGTGCATCAAAAACATTTTGACTTCATCATGTCTTCATACAGTTGTGTATTTTGTGTTTTTATGGGTTTCATTTGAGTACCATACCATACCAAAATTGTTCTAAAAATGTAAGTTGTAAATTCTAACCATACTGCATACTAACCAGCTAGCAGTGAAAACACCAACGATCCCCCTGTCCTCTAAGCTCCCAGCCCAGGCAGAGTCAGCTAAGAGGGCTGTGGCTAACGGGGCTAACTAGCTAACAGCAGCTACTGTTAGCAGCAGTTAACAGTCACTCTGGTATTATATGCCGATAATATGAATCGGACAAGTGGCTAACTGTCACGCATAACAACTTTAATTATGATTTCTCAGGACTGCTTCTTTGCAAAACAACAATTTACCTGACACATACAAGTCGTTCAGGAACTGCTTGGTGCTCTAGTGTGCAAATATGTTTTGGTACTCTTGTACGACTTTGCCAAATCAAATCATCAGCGTACTTTCTTTGGCTAAGCTAATGTTAGCCTGGACCATCGAGTCAAGCGTATATAAACAGCCTTCACGACACATGACACTCCATACCACACTCGCTGGATGACAATTAAAGACTATTTCTCTTACCGTTCCCTCGCTTTCTGTTCATTATTGGTATGGACGCCAAATAAGCAATACATTACACGAAGAAGAAACTTCTGCTTGGGACTTCCGATATGGATTGGATATATGGCGGCGCCCTTGTTGGTCATCTTGATTGCAGATGGGTGCCTCTCCAAATTTGCCCCATTGACTCCCATTTTACCACATATTTTTGATATACTGTAATTCTGACATATTGTAATTCTTTTTCCATGCCAAATAAATCTAAGCCTCTACCTTCAAAATACAGGGAAAACAGGTTTTATGTCTGGTGGACCCCCAAAAACTAGCAGGGGTAGCAGAGCTTCATCATATAAAGTTTTAGTGAAGGTCTGGATTTCTTACCTTGCAAAATGCATAGCAATAATAAAGCCAAACACCATTAAATGGTCTTGGTACTTGTGTGTGAAAATCGTTGTTTTTTTCTTGATCAAAAGAAAGCCTTCGCTCACCTATTAGATGAGTGGAATAGCATGTTTATGAAGGTGCATAAATGTAGCCGGTCTGGCCTAACACACTGGTTTGCTAACGGCTTTGCGATGTGTTTGTGGATGGTGAGGAATGAGACAAGGACAATTTCTGCCTCGCTGACCAGGGGGAATTATTCTGTGTAGAACACATCAAGAATGAGTACAGCAACTTCTCTTACAGCACACCTCTCCTCACGGGGTCCGGAAACAGAGTGAGAGTGATGACATTTACCGCTAATACTTTCTATCAACCAAGTAAAACATAACATCAAATATTCTCCACCCAATCAGCAATTTTTTAGTTATCATTTCATTAAACAAATTGACCTTAAAAAAGATAATATCATGGGATAAACACAGAATTAGCTGTTACCACACACAAGAACAACAAAACATGAAAAAGGGTTTTGGTTAAATATAAACAACATTACAATTATACATAGGTTACATAAACACAGACACAATCACGTGCTTTCCACTCATCCCTTTCGTTTCTCAGGGTGTCCATGGCAGCTTTGGCGGTTGTATTAGGGCCTCTGTAGTCTTATCACCTACAGAACATAGCAATTCCAAAATTATCTAGTTTTGAGTGGTTAAATTATGGTGTGTATCCCAGCTTCCTAACCTAATGTTAACGTTGGCAGTAACACTTTATTTGAAAGGTGATCAGACTGACACTATCATAGACATGACAGAGCTCATGAAGGAATCTCGATGAATGTTGTCATTAATGTTGTTATAAATACATCAATTCATGTTATTAGTGAAATTTAAGTGTACAGATACTGTATTATTACTTTTAGATTTGTGCGGTGTGATTCTCTTTTTTTTGTGATGAGTATATTTTTCTAAAATGAGAGGCTGAAATCTAATTTTACTGATATGAAAGTAATAATAATTTCAAAGTTGTTCTATCTTTTGCTGTATTATTTTTGTAAGGTAAAGGGGTAGGAGTTAGAGGGTGACACGGGAGTGGATTTTCACTCCTGTCCCATCCCACCCCCACAAAAATAATCCTGTCCCATCCCAATCCCATGGTGACTAGTGAAATTGTTTCCCAGCCAACGGATTCCCAAAAAAATGTCAGCCTCTACTAGGTGAAAGCCTATAAGCATTAGCTTCTACACACCCTTTCAGTTACATTAATGAGAAGTCGGTCTTTGAAATGTACCGATATAAACTTCTTCTCCATTACTCAAGTGTCACTCAGTCAAATATGACACAATTTTTTTGCAAAGTTGACATTTTGTCAGAATGATGTATTTGTTATGACAACTTGAATAGGCTGTATGCACGGGCTAGCATGACGTATTTCCGGTTTAATCTCACCTTGGAGGTAAACTTCCGGTTACCGTAGAGTGCTATCCGACGAGACCACTTCCTCACAATGTTGCATGTGTGATGTGTGTTGTTGTAAGCTACTTGAAGCCTTGAATTTCCATCGGGATGAATAAAGTATCTATCTATCGGGGAAATTTTTTTGGGTCTACCACTTTTTTGTTCCATAGCCCTCAGGATCTTTTAAGAATTTCAAAATGTCTGTCTTACTGCGTCCAACCTCAGCAGCAAAGGCGCGTTGCGAGAGGCCTTGCTTATGCAGCTCAACAGCTTTTGTGTCTCTCCCATTTCTTCTTTTTGCATTTTGAAACTCTACTTAGAACCTTAAGATCCAACAGTGCAAAATGTAAATTCTTGCACTTTTCAACTGGTCTTAAAATTTGTATCAAGAGTTTTTAACTTGATTTTTTTGTGCTATAGTCATGCAGGTATCTAGTTAACTAACTTTTTACTGTGTATGTCTGCAAATTAAACATTTAATACATACACATTTACATTTTTCTCATATTCTAATCTGAAATAGCACCTTTTTCACTACTTGATTTTGCATGTCTGTCAATGAATACTTGCTAACTTGACCTTCATAGACATTAATTAATCTCTCTCAATTTATCACAGCACTTTGTCACAAAAGTGTCCTGTCTCCTCCATCTGACTGCAAGAGTGTGTTGTCCGACCACACCTGTGTCTGCCGTTCAGTTGCATTGGTGCCTGCATCTTTTTTCTGAAAAAGGTATGAAGTATGTGTGTGTTGGGGATGGGGGGGTTGCTGCTTTTTTGTCCTTTAAGTAACGTTTTCAAAGCAGGACTTTTACTTGTGACAGAGTATTTCTATTCACACATCCTGCGTGAGCTATGCAAAAAAATGCATAGTGAAAATTATCTCTTGATAGTCATATTGACATGATCATACCAGCATACAACTGCTTCACACAATCACACCAATATCCCGCTGTATATGTTTTGAACTTATTAATCTTACTTAATTGATTGATCAAGTCCTAGTCTGTCTGTGAGCTAGCTACCTTTTCCACTCGTCCAGATCCAGGTCTGTCATGGATTACATGCTAACTTTCATGGGCATTAATTGATTGTCCTCTCAATTTATCACAGCAATTCCTGGCCCAGTCAAGTCCAGCTGCCAGCCACTGTCCGTCGGTGCCCAGGCCAACAGCTGCCAGCGACTCTGGGCCGACAGACGCCAGCCACTCTCCGTCGGTGCCCAGGCCGACACCTCCGGTTGGACTTTGGCCCCCCTCCCGAACCCCCTCCACCCTGCCATCTTCGTTTGGACTTTGGCCCTACTCCTGACCCCCCTCCACCCTCCCGGCTTCATTTTGACTCTTTGTCTTGCTGTTGTGTTGCTACTTTGGTTTTTGTCCTGGATTTATTTTTGTTCCATTTTTTTGTACTTCAGCTTTGCTTAATTAAAGCTCACCTTTTGTTTTCCCATATCCTTGTCCCTTGAATAACTGCATTTGGGTCCACTTCCTATATCCATAGTTTTCCCCTTTAACCCCGGCGTGACAGAAATGAAATAAAAATGAGTGGTTATTGACAACAACAGAAGGAGAGCAGTAGTACGGAGCAAAAGGTGTCCTAACTTTGAATGGGGATCAGTATGGACAAAGGGGGGAATGGAAGTAATATAAATATTAATGCAAAACTGTAGATTCAATGGTAAATATGAAATTGAAAATTAGAAATTTGGATGAAATTTGAAGTGAATGGTGTTGCACAGCTGTTCAGTGTTTATTTTAGGTCACATTATGAGATTAGTATGACATGACAAGTGTATATGAGCATTACATTATAATGTGGAAAATTGTTGTGTTTTGTTGTAATCCTGTGATCATTGCTAATGAACCAAGGAATGAGCATGATCTTAATGATAATGATAATGATCTTAATTAGGTTTACTCTTTATACCAGTGGTGTCAAACTGATCCAGTAAAGGGCCGTGTGGCTGCAGGTTTTCATTCCAACCAAGCAAGAACACACCTGATCCAAATCAGGTGTGTTTCATTCCAACCAAGCAAGAACACACCTGATCCAAATCAGGTGTGTTTCATTCCAACCAAGCAAGAACACACCTGATTTGGATCAGGTGTGTTCTTGCCTGGTTGGAATGAAAACCTGCAGCCACACGGCCCTTTACTGGATCAGTTTGACACCACTGCTTTATACTATTGCATAGTGATATATACTTTTTTATTAATGGTGGATAATAAGACTTGTGAAAGTTTTGGAGTTTAATGGCCAATTGGCAGATGGTCGTTCAATTAAAAGATAAATGGTAATTGGTATTTGTAAATTACAAAGGAGTCTCCCCACCTAGATTGGCTTGAAGGCGTGGATTCTCCAAATTTGATTAGAAAGTTTTCCTATTACTTTTTGGGATTCCCTTGCAGCTACACCTTGAGAAGCCATAAGCAAAGCTTATGGCTAAGGTTAAGGTTAGGCGAATTCAACCCGATTAGGATAAATAATTAGCTTATCCAGACATAAAGTAACTTATATTGAACTGAAATTGGTAACTAGATGGGGTGATGAGGACTTTGTTGAAAACAGACAAGCCGCACAATGTTAAATCATTGTGAATGTGTTTGTATGCTTTTTTTAAGACCTAGCAGGTCTATTTTGTAGTGTCTGTGTATTTCTTACACATCCTGAGCTCTAAGTCAATAGTGACAGGACAGATGCTTCCCTTTAGGCAAGTGTGGGAATGCGACAATGTAAACGTCCACATGTCCCGGAGACAATGTAAAGGTCCCATCTGAGGTGTGCATCAGAGATAAGCTACAGGAAGGGGCCCAAAAATAGAGGTCTGAACTAAGGTCAGCCCCCACATCAGTGGTTTGGAGCTGATTATATCATATACATCCATTTAAGTATAGAAAGACCATCCGGTCCACTTTAGATAACATCAGCAACGTCAAGTAACACACAAGAGTTATTTCATAGGGGGTGTGATGCATACCAATCCTTCTTTCCTCCCATTCGATAGATGGACCTTCAATCCACCAATGTTACAAATTAGGAGAAGTAGGTGGTAATGGACAATAGACTCTAAAAAGGCATGCACATCAGAGAGAGGGTGGTGTTAATTGGTAGATTTCTTAAGATCGAAGGCTCAATAGGATTTCTGACAGGGCAGAGTGCGAAGCCTTTGGCATTACTTTGCCATAGATTTGAGAACACCAGAGTGCGGCCGCCTGGTTCGGATGCAGGCTTGAGATCTGTTTCAATAAAGATTGCTCTATCATTCAACCCAGCATTCCCTCCGCAGACTCTTTTATCAACATACTACACGCCGACACCTTTGATGAAGAGAGCCCGGAAACTATAAAAGCAAGTAACCTTTACCCCTTGCATACTCTGCATGTTTCACTTTCCAGTTTTGTACTGTGTCCTGAGACTTTTGACCATTCCTCAACTTTAACAAAGAACTGTGCCAAACAAAAAGAACAGAACAGTGAACTATGAACATTAACTTTTGAGGCCTTCACACACCAGGTCTGAAACATGACCTTGATAGAGCTAGTGAAATTCAGCTCTGAGGGAAAACCTTTTACTGAAAGCAAAGGGTCCTTGGCGATTTTAGTGGCAGACAATACTGCACACTTTTTCTCCCCCTTCCCCCAACCCCACCTCCCTGCATGTTTGTCAACTCCTCTGTCAAATATGAATTGGTAATTATATATAAATGTCAAGTTCTGAGTGCAGTTAATTGCAGCATGATTCAGGTGATGAACACCCCTAACCAGACAAGTGAGCAAATAAATTCCAAAAGGGGTTAAATCCCCTGCCCTTTTGCCATAAGACTTGACAATTGCCCTCTTTTTTGGAATTAATTGTATTAAGTTGTCATTATTTGTTTTCAATCAATAAATATAGGGAAAGGTGAACAGAAATAGACACATTCTTAAAACTAGTCTACTCCTTTGTTCTTTTGTTTGTTATCAGTGGAGATTGATTTTCCACATTTCTCTCAAGAAATTGAAATAATGGGTCAGTTTCCTTAAATAAGAATTATAAGGAGTTTTCAGTTTAAACTGCTAAACAGCTTAAAGACCGTTGCTTTGCAGCACCTCAGTAGCCCAGTTGGTAGTCTGGACCCCATGTACAGAGGCTCTATCCTCACTGCATAGGACTAGTGTCCCATGATTCAAATCTGACCGGTGACCTGATGCTGCATGTAACCCCTCCTCTCTCATCTCATTTCCTGTCATCTCTCTAAACTGTTCTATCTAATAAAGCCATGAAAAAGTCAAAAAGGTTATATTAATAAAAGTGATTAAAAGTTGATAGAAATTAGGTATCTGCATGTTTACTGTGTTTTCGTACAAAATGTCATAGTAACTAAAGCAAAAGGAATGTTTCTATGGTCAAAACGCATGCATATTGTGAATGATGGATTGGGATCTTGGTTCAAAGCTTGGTTAAGAACTCTGACCATCTGTTTCATAAATTATACGTTTTGGCTGTTAATAACTTCCTATATATCTCATAATTCAGTTTTAACCTCATCCAACCTCTACGCCCACACACTCATCTGAAATACACTAACATGAGGGAACCCACACTGGTATGTCTCATATTACTCCACTTAATTTACGATCCTCAGATACACATGCACTCACCTGTATCCATGCAGATGAACATATCAATACATATATACTGGTAAAATAGCTTGCGCTAAATTAACTCGCCAGCAAACGTGTACACACACATGCTGTCATCACCCTCGAGCTTCGTGCAGATTCTCGTCTGTTCCAGCTATTACACCTTGGTGTTAATTTCTTTAGGATTTTTTTTCAAGCCTCCAAGCTAAAGCTTGTTCTTTGTGTAAGTCCTTTTTCTGAGCTTTTCCCTATCTCTGCAGATTAGTCAGGGAGCAAATTACATGCCTGCCCGAAAAAGCGCTATCCTAGACATTTTGCTGTGCTTGGTGTACAGGTCTTCTTTTGAAGAGACGCCATATTATTTTCCCCAACCCTGCAGCGGTCCTGGCATGCAAATAATCATCAAATTAAATTGCAAACAAAACTGCACATGTACTTCTGGTGCTCTTAAAGTGCAAACTGCATACAAATCAGGCCAGGATCAAACACTACAGCAAAGGTCTCCATGTAAAAGGCTGGCTAATTGCTAATTGAGTTCAAGGCACTGCATGTCTGTGAAGTGTCTACGAATTCCTGGTGACTTGTCCCTGAGCAGAAACACACTGACAAACACCACTGCCATAGCAAGACTCTGAGATGCTGCTGCTGTTCAACATTGTCGACAAAGCTGTTTCACAACATCAAATGACACCATGTTGAAGGATTTTCGCTTTTCACACTGAAATGGGATGTGCTTACTGTGCATTGATTTGCACCTGCTGAAGCCCAGGCTTTGGCTTCTCTCTTACCTGTGAGTTTTAAAAAGTTAGGTCATTTGACTTTAACACATGCTCCATATTGTTAGCCATACTCATTCCAGTAACCATTAATATGGAGCCAGAGTGTTCAATAGTAGTCCCCCTCTGGTCAAAATGCCTTTTATGCTCTTGTGCTTTACTGTGTAGACTGATGTATGTGCAAAATTGACACTAAAACTGCTTCAAATAACTCTACACCCTCTCTGCACTCTTTGCCCACATTCTCCATCAGCTTTCCACTTCAAACTACCAACTGTCTCTGAAATAACCGGACTCATCTTCAAATGCAAATCATCCACCTGCCAGTTAGACCCCCTGCCCACCTACCTGGTAAAAAACTGCATGCCTACCTTGTCCTCTCTCATAACTGATATCATTCATTCCTCAATGACTTCTGGTGTTCCATCATCACTAAAGACTGCTGCAATTACTCCAACTATTAAGAAACCTGGTGCAGACCCAAATGATTTGAACAACTTTCGTCCCATCTCAAACTTGCCAGTTATCCCCAAAATAATCGAAAGAACTGTTGCAGCTCAACTAAACAACCATCTGTCTCACTACAACCTTTTTGAACAATTTCAGTCTGGCTTTCATGGCCATCATAGCACTGAGACAGCCTTGTGAAAATCACAAATGACCTTTGGATGGCATCTGACTCTGGCTTACACTCCATCCTGGTTCTCCTCGACCTCAGCACAGCCTTCAACACTGTCTCTCATGACATCCTCCTGGACAGGCTGGCCTCCATTGACATCACTGACATCCCTCTGGCTTTGCTAAAATCCTATCTCACTGGTCGCACACAATTTGTCCAACTCAAGAACCTAAAATATTCCTCCTCTCCAGTCTCCAGCGGTGTTCCCCAGGGCTCTGTCCTTGGGCCCCTCCTGTTTACTATTTACCTTCTGCCCCTTGGACACATTCTCAGGAAATTCAATATTCAATTCCACTGCTATGCTGACGATACACAGCTTTATATCTCCACCAAGCCTACTTCCACTTTTCCACCCACAGCTCTATCCAACTGCCTACTGGAGATTAAATCATGGTTCTCACTCAACTTCCTTAAACTGAACAGTGACAAAACCGAGGTCCTCCTCGGGCACCAAATCCAACCTGGCAAAGCACAACCCCTTCTCTATGTACATCGACAATTCCATTGTCCTACAATCACCCAAGGTAAGGAGCCTGGGTGTCATCCTGGATGGCACCTTAACCTTTGAAGCCCACATCAGTAATGTTACCAGGTCTGCATACTTCCATCTACGCAATATCAACCGCCTCCGTCCCTCACTCACACCAGCCTGCACTGCTATTCTCGTAAACACCCTAGTTACAACTAGAGATGCACCGATCAGGATTTTTGGGGCCGATCACCGATCACCAAAAGCAGTATCTGCCGATCCCGATATTGCCGATCACCGATCACAGTGTCAAATCCATAAATTCCTCTATATTGTTGTCTTGTGTAACTTTCATATATTTAATTAATGATTCTTCTTACACAACATTGACATTGTATCATTAAGTATAAAAATTAGGAGATGAGAAAGTATCATGAATTGACCACCGTTTTATTGCAGGCTGAGGCAATGTGCAATATTTCACACTCTAGAGACTCTCTTGGAGACAACTTGGACTCAGCTTACATAGAGTAACTGTAGCTTACTAGTGGGAATGCATGCAGTCAGGGTGGGAATTTTGTCATTTTAGGGGCAAATCCATTTGGCCTGCACTTTTGTTTTCAGTGGCACCAAGGCCACATGACAGGGCACAAAGGCCACTGGGTAAAATGTGTTGATTTACCTTTCAGACTGATACCATAACATCCTAATTTATAATAAGACATGGATTATGTATTAACACATTTTCTAATACCAAAATCAAGTTAAAGTTACATTAGAAAGTAGTTTTTGTTAAGTAGGGTTAGGGTGAGGTGATTTTTGTGACACCACACTGAATATTAGTGTTATTGAATATTTCTCCCAATAGAAATTCCCCCAAATTATGGCAAAGCACATTTTTTCCAAACAAAAAATTGTAGAATAACAGCAGGAGACCATGGATGTGTGGAGTGATTTTGGTGGCACTACACTCTGAATAATAGTTAAGTTATTGAATTTTTTTGTAGTTTCTCTTTTCAGTGTTGCACTTTGTAGACGGTCCCTGCGCCCTCGTCTCACAGCTGGCTGACCATACAGACCAGAGTTAATGTCCAGCCGCTCGTTTTGATGAAAATACAGTTGTAGCTCGTTGTCTTCCTCACTACGGTAGGAAAGACCCATCGTTTGTGTTTTAACAAGGTTTCACTTATGAGTTATTGATCCGGGAAGTTCGAATCTGTGAATATATTTCCAACTTTATGTAACCCTCGGTTCGGAGAATGAGGCAGAACTCCAGTATAAGTTTAAAACAGCACGTGTTTCTTAATTCATACAAAAGTTAAGCTCAAATCTGTTTATTTATTTATTGGCACATGTAAAGGAATTGTTGCGAGCAACAATGACTAAAACATCTCCCCTAAAGATCAGGTTCACAGCCGGACTGGCTCCCTCGGGCTTACTGCGGGCGAGAGAGGGGATAAGCAAAACAGTGATTAATAATGTCACACACGCACCTGGCAGTAACTATAACACGGCACCTCTACAGAGCAACCATAACCACTGCACACACTCAAAATACAACTCCTGCCGGTGTACACAGCAAACCCCTAAGCCCCTCGGTTTAAGGCAGGCTGAGCACCCTTGGAGACTTAAAGCTGACTGCTTAACCTGGTCAATAGGTGGGAGAGTGGTCAAACAAACAAACAAAATAAATGACGGCTCAGCTGAACAGCTCTGCTCCGTGTTATCTTAACACAAGGCCATACAAAGGAGCGCAATCCCGCTCAGCGATAGCTGCTCAACTGAACACATCAACCAAACAAATAAGAAGAGGAAAAGGAACAGCAGTCAGGCCATACACTGCTGCTCCTCATGCACCTACAATACAAAACAAATACTAAGAACAGTGGACACTCTTTTTATTCATAGACATAAACATACCTCCCGGAACAGCTCCTAACAGAATCGGCAGTGCCCTCACAATGCTCCTCACCAGCCTGCAGCAAATTAGCTGGTGAGACTCCAGACAGACAGCAACCCATCTGCCTGATTAGGGCATCCTTAAATCTGCCTGTCCTAATTTATAACCCCGCCCTCCTCTGGCGGCTACATTTACCAAACTAAATCCTACCACATAAGTCAGTTACGTATCATGTCAAAACCGGCTGCGCTCGCTTGCTGTGCTGTAAGTTTCGTTCTTCTGTTTTGAGACGCTGCTGCTGTGTGAGAGGCTTTCACGTGAGATCATCGTGATGATGAGACTCCAGCTGCACAAACCGCGGACTCACTGAAGTTACTGTGAGTGACTACTGTGCACTCAGGTGGCTGTAATTAGAGGCAAGCTCGCTACGCTGAGCGGGCCAGGGGCACAGAGGACACTGTGGCCGTACGATGATTTTTTTTTCACGCTGCATCAAGGCCAAAGTGCGGGGCAACAGCGGCCATGGCCGCCGTGAAATTCCCACTCTGCATGCAGTCAATGCACTGTCTCTATATTGAAACGTCATCTGATCGGCCGGTTTTCATCTATTTTGAGAACTCCGATCAAAACCGATAGGGGCATTATCGGCCGATTGCAATCGGTTGCCGATCGATCGGTGCATCTCTAGTAACAACTCTGTAATTCTCTCCTCCATGGTCTTCCTCCGAAATCACTCCATAAACTCCAACTGGTCCAGAACACAGCTGCACATATCATCACCAGAACTCCATCTTCTGAACACATCACTCCAGCCCTGCAGCAACTCCATTGGCTCCCTATCCAATCCCGCATTGATTTCAAGATTCTACTCCTCACTTTCAAGATCCTTCATAACCTGGCACCATCATATCTCACTGAACTGATCCATACCCACACACCCTCCCGCACTCTCCGATCCTCTTCTACCATCCAGCTCTTTACCCCATCTGCAAACCTAACCACCATGTGGTCAAGAGCTTTCAGACGATCTGCCCCCAACCTCTGGAACTCTCTCCCACTAGACATTCGCACTTCCGACACTATCTCCACTTTTAAATCTTGCCTGAAAACACACTTATCTGCGTGGCTTACTCTGTATCAGTCTAATCATATAATCACACTCCTGCCTATTCTCCATTCCACTCTATTGTACTATTCTCACCCTGGAAGATCAGCCCTGCCTAACCTGGCCCGGTTGACTTCCTGTATGGTGAGGACTGCAGAGTCTGAAGCCTGCACACATCTGATCTTGGTCCAGTATTCAGTATACACAAGTGTGAAGTAGAATCTTGAGAATGAACTTTACAGTGAAGTGGGAGACATCTTGCGTCCAGGAGTTAAAGAAGAAAAATGAGAATTAATAACATATTCATAAGTCATGGTAAGGAGGAAGGACTGGATGTCAGTTGAACTTTTTCTGTGGATAAAACCATTTCAGACACAAATTGTCATTCAGAGTAGGATATCTTACTCATATCTTAAAAACATGTCTTTTTGTCTTAATAATAGTTGTGAGATAATTTGTCTGACTTTTATGAGGAATATTGTTTTAATATGGGAGCTGTTATTTTCTGATTACTTTATAATATCACATTTTATTTTAGTTCACATTTTATAATAGTGGTGCAATTTCAGGGGAGGTACTGTGTACTGGTACTGGTGAAAAGATTAAATCACATCAGTTTCGTTTAAGTAACATATATATATATATATCTGTTCGCACGCGGGCTCTGTTTTAATAAAGATTGCTCTATCATTCCACCCAGCCTTTCCTCCACAGAATTCTTTTATCAGCATACTACACGCTGACACCTTTGAAGACGAGAGCCCAGAGACGACACCCAGCTATAAAGCACTCAAGCAGTAAAGGGGGAGGCAGGGAAAACTATTCCAGAGCAACATAGTCCACATAGAAAGGATTTAAGTGTGGATAGAAAGTCATCAAAACATCAGATGTTAACACAGAGACCACTCTTTACTTTCTGTACTCGCTGGCCATTTCCTGTTTATACCAACAGTGATTGTTTCATTTAAGACCATTGTTGCTGCCCTGTAATAACTAAGAAGATCACATTGTAACCATGATGACAGAGATCCTAAGTTAAACCAGAGTCTTTACCTAAATCTCACCAAATTGGATTGTTCTTATCCTCCCCCTTCTCCTTGTCCTCCTTCTCCTCCTCTCTTTAATTCAGGCTCCCTTCTGATGGACCACGGGCCCCTGGGACCATCTACCTTTCCTGACTCCTGCTGCCTCGGAATACTGACGGATCTGGACCGTCACACACCCTGGGCTCCGCTGGATCATTGCTGTCCTCTGTTTCACTATCTCCTCATATCTATATTTCTGTAATCTTGATGCCTCTTCACTCTTTCTGTCTATTACTTATTATCTTGTGTGCCCTGCCCTATTCCAGGTCAGCAGAATGGACAGGAGGTCATGTGGCTTGGGCTCCATTTGGTGATGCCTCGTCCTGCTAAGTCGTCTGCTGGATCCTCACACTTTACAGATATAATTTGTATCAAATGATCTGTCAATGAAACTTGTAAACTGTGTGTGTTTTTTTTTTCTGGACACGTGACATCTATTGCATGTCTGTCCCGTCCTGGAAGAGGGATCCCTCCTCTGTGGCTCTTCCTGAGGTTTTTTGCATCTTTTTTTTTTTTTTTTTTTTTACCCATTTAAAAGGGTCTTTTTTTTCACCATCAACACGGCAAGTTTTTCTCACTCGAATCGGAGGCCGACAGGGGATTTCGTTCATGGTACTGATTGTAAAGCCCATTGAGGCAATGCGATTGCGATTTAGGGCTATATAAATAAAGTGATTTGAATTGATTTGATTTGATTATCCATGAAGGAAATTAGTTCCCTGTTCATGTTCCACAATTATAATACTGAAATAAAACATACAATACAGTAGATATGCACATGATAACATTTACGTATATACCTGCTCTCCTGATTCAATGGTCTACTATCACAATACCTGGGTGCTAATTCCGTATGTATCATGATTCCTGAGTATTGCGATTCAAAATTATTGCAATAACAAAAGTTTAATCATACACCTCACAAGACTGTATGTCATGAATCATATGTCCTATAACAATGCAAATCACATTCTTTCTTTCAGCAACATCATGACTATGCCGCATATAAAATTTGGTAAATGAAATACTTTTTGACGTTTAGCACTTTATGCTCATCAAGTCAGTGCTATAAGAATAACAGATAAAATAGACAATGAAAATAGATCTAATATGTATTCTTGTTTTAGATGCAGCTTTGCTGAACAGACTTAGAGAAACTCTTGCAGTGAAGAACAGCGTTGGAGGATGAGTGACACCACAAGGTAGAGCAGAAGATCGGGAGAGAGGCTGAAGTCATCGATGTGTTTGATCCATAAAAACGTGACTCAGAAGAGATAGAAGTAAAAAGATATTGTGGGGAAATCCAAAAGTTCCTATAAAACCTCCTAAGTGTCATGTTACCTTACCTCAAAAGGTTGAGGAATACATGGTTTGGGTGAAAACAGACCCTTTTACAATGTTAAACACAGGTTTTAAAGGATAACTTCTCTCATGTGTGTATTTTTCTGGTCTTTTTCTCTGAGCCACCGGATTGGTCAGTCTTAGTCTACTTTTGCAATGCATCCACAGGAGGTGGGGGGCAGCAGGCTCTAGGCTCTGAGAATGTATGGTTGCCTTGACCTACTCACTATCACCTGTATCCAATAAACCTGTTTACTTGTGGGATGTTCCAAACAGGTGATTTTGGAGCATTACATAACTTTAGCAGTCTATTGTTGTCCCAACTTGTTTGAAATGTGTTGTAGGCATCAAGTTGGAATTAGTGTATATTTAATAAAAGAGTAAAGTTTCTCACTATGAACATTAAAGGAGCAGTATGTAGTTTTGGGGAAGAACTGTCAAGATATTTTTAAAAGAAATCTATACAAGCTAGGTACATGACCTCTTTTCATTTTCATGACTGAATAAGCAAATTGACCTTAAAAGACCATACAATTTTGAACTGTTTTATTTTATTAACCCTGCCATCTTTCTAGCTTCCCGATGAGTTATTTCAACAACGTATGTGTTGTCGACAAGACAGCCACAGTTTGCAGCCATGCTATGCATGTGTATCATAGATATCCACAGGCAAAATGAAAAATATGGCAGGACATCTCCCCAGGCATCATAAAGAAGTAGACTTAACTGAGAAAACTACACCGATAACTACTTATCGGAAGGTAAACTTCCACGAAATTTAACCTGCGCCAAAGCAATAACTAGCGTTTTTGTAGCATCAGACATGCAACTTTATTCGGTGGTGGAAAACCCTGGATAGATCAGATTTTGTGGATTTAAAGGTCACATATTATACTGTTTTTCATCAATTTCACACAGCTATCAGAGGTCCAACAACACTGTATTTGAAATGTATTGCCCAAAACCCATCAGTGGTCCTGAATTTCAGCTGTCTAAAAGTCGCTCAAGTGAGCTCTACAGAGAGCAGCTGTTTCTGTGCCTGCACCTTTGAATGCTAATGAGCTCCGTCTGTCAACACCTGCCTTGCCTGCTTCCCCCCCCTCAGGGAGAGGATGCCGCTTACGCTAGCAGAAGCATGCGCTAATATTTATGGTGGATGTAACGCTATGGCTCGCCGAGATGCTGTCTTTCAATCATACCTGTTTGAACCAGAATTGGACCCAGAAGGAGAGGCTAATGAAGAAATTCAGACTCTGCAGCTGCAGCAGGATGTTTCAGAATGGTTAGTGTGTCTGAATATGTTACTTAGTTTGCTCGTATTTGTTGTTACATTTACTACCATGAAGCTAATGGCTAACAGCTAGTGAAAGCTGTGTTTGTCTCCAACACAGTCTCCAAACTCTTGGACACTGTTCGCATAGTCTTTGTCCCCAGTCTGCACGTTTCCAGATTTTTTACTGTGACAACCAAACTCCATTGTAATATTATTAACTCGCTTCAAACGCCATTGCATAGCGGACTAAAGCGGAGTCAACCAGCTTCGCCAATTTCAAGCTGACTTATCCATACTCGTAGGCAACTGGAAACACTATCAAAACATGGCGACACTTACCTGTGGCTCGAGTGCAGTTGCTGGATCCGGTATGGTTGGGACTGATCCATTTAGGGGGGTCAGTGTCGAGGCAAAGCCAGCTTTGTACTGATCCTCGTTACTGAAGCGGTCCGATGTGAAGTGGTTAGCACACACATACAAGCTAACATGAACCGCAGCCGGCACGTTGTCATTAAAAATGAAATGCATCCAGTGTCACTTCTGTTGTTCTGTAGCTGGGACAGAATATAGGCACTGATGTTGATTTTTTCGCTTGTCTTGCTCTGAGCGACGACATTGCGAAACACTGCTGGTTTAACGCTGGACACTCCAAACTTCAACTCGGGGATATCCTCTCGGATATCTCCTATCATTGCGCAGAGGAAGTTACAAAAAAGAGTCACTAGATGGCATCTGCCCTCTATGACGTTTCTTCTTCCGTTTTCTGTTTCAAATTGACTGGTGAAACAAATTATCATTACATTTATACTGTTAATAAATAATCAAAATTTGACAATAAGGCATCAGTGTTGTACATTGCAAACAAACAATGAAGATTGTATTACTCACTACGCCATGTAGACCATATTTTGAATTAGAATTTAAAAATTAAGTCAGACATTTCTGAAAATTCTCCCAGAGCACCTCCCACAGAAAGTAGTTTCTGGGCCGTCGTCATCAAAGGTGACGGCGTGTAGTATGTTGATAAAAGAATTCTGCGGAGGCCAGGCTGAGTGGAATGATAGCGCAATCTTTATTGAAACAGATCGCAGGCCAGCATCTGACCCAGAAGTGGCCTCTTTCTGGTATTCTCAAATCTATTGCAAAAGCAATGCCAAATTGCATCGCTTAGAGCCCAGGGTGTGTAAGAAACACACAGACACTGCACTGGCACTGTAGTTTGTAGAAAATGTAAAGGAAGGGAACAAATTCTCATTTCAGTGTGTTTTGAGCAGCAATAAGAGCAGTACATGGGGTGCAAACTGTATATCAAGGTCATGTTCGCCCAGGGGAGGAACCAGTGCTCTTAGCTGGGAGCAGGCACTGAGCATGATGGGATACTATATAAAGAAGCTGCTAAAATAACCACAAAGGCTCGTTGTTACTTTCTTCCAGAGATAGAGCTCAGATTTTAGACCAAATATATACACTGAGCAAAATATGTATGTGTGTCAGTGTACTGTACCGCTGTGTTGGATTGTGACAAGTCTATTATCAGTCTTTCATGTTCTTAATAATGGTGCGTGTATTTTGACTGAATTGTATTAACCAATTGCTGATACATATAAAAGTGGGTAAGGTGTGACTGTCATTTGGAAGGCTGAACAGCCTTAACAAAATCACTTTTGGTTAATTTAGGTATAGTCTATATTCATCATAAAAATATAAAGTAGGGGGTGCTAAAGGGGCAACTCTTGCAGTTTAGTATTTACTTAAGGGCAATTGTGTATTTCCAAACCTTGGCCCTGTTGTTACAGTTGTTGCCTCACCTAAATCATCCATGTCCAAAGTAGACAACCATTACTTTGGAAATAAATTCTTGCTGGCATTTCCTCTTGGTAAAATCCAAACTCCTCTCAGTCACGCTTCCACCGTGGTCTTCTTGCCACAACTCATCCCACGAGATTTTAGAGTGACACGTCTCCTTGAATGATGAGACTTGTGTAACTGGTTACGAAAAGCATCTTATTATTTCAAATAAATGTCACTCTCTGTAGGAATAATTTTCATCATGTTTTCAGACACTGTTGCAAAAGCAAGCACTTTTATTCGACACTGACAGACACTTGACACTTGCCCCAAAGGATTACGTTGTAGACATTGTCGCGGCTTACAGCTCAGGCTGAGCGTATTCCAAAACTTTTGCTAGGCTAGGTATGAAACACTTACACACCGAAACATGAAAATACAGGGTCAAGGTTCAGTTGTGGGACTATCGCTCTTAAAAATGGTTCTGTAAGATTGCAATGTCAATTTTCTGATAAAGGTTGTTTGAAATGTCCAGAATC
Organism: Sparus aurata; assembly: GCF_900880675.1. Lineage (NCBI taxonomy): Eukaryota > Metazoa > Chordata > Actinopteri > Spariformes > Sparidae > Sparus > Sparus aurata. The sequence goes on from NC_044197.1 coordinate 32,903,511, forward strand.
TCTTGCACGAGTAGAATATGTTAAATGATTTGTGTTGTTAGAATAAGAAATAAGAAAGTGCAATTAAACAAAATGATGAATGAGCCACAGAACATACATTCTTAAGTACATGTAAAACAGCTACAAGCTGCATGTGAGTACAGTATCTAACAATACGTAAACCAAGATGAAACACATATACCGGGACGAGATTTTTCAAAATGATATGTTTAGATGTGCAATGATGTTTTGATTTGAGATTCTCCAAGCAGTAATGACTGTACTGCATGTACTGTACTTTCTATAATATCTTTGAGCTGACACTTTAAATTATACAGATTGTACTCAATATATGTATCACTGGACTCTTAAAAGTCTAGATACTGGTTTGTTTGGCTGGTGATGATACTGGAGGTCACACTCATGCAGTCCTGTTATCCTTCACATCACTCAGTGTTGCAGCTGCAGGTCCAGTATACAGCCCTACACTGCAGGCTTTTTGGTGGGGAGCCTGCTTCCAAAATTACCCCCCCCCCCCCCCCCCGCTGCGCTCGCTCCCCGTACCTTAAAAAGCGCGTGCATGGCTGAAGGTCACTCAAACACAAAAGGCTTTCAGCGCTGCGGTCCAATATAGCGCATGCGCGCTGCCGGAGGACTGCTTCACAGACCGCAATATGGCGAGAATGCCTGCCAGCGGAGACGCGGAGCAGGAGCAGATGAGCTGCCCCGAGAGGAGCAGAGAGAAGAATAATGAGGAAGAAGATGAAGATGAGATCCAGGAGGTCCAGATAACCGGTGAGGAAGGGGATGAGGAGTCCGATAGAGATGATGTTGAGCTGGAATGGGAGTCAGGGAGTACAGTGCTGGACTCCAGCGGTTCCGCCACGGAGACACAAGCGGTCGTTATTCGGAGTATGGACCAAGGAGAGGAGGATATAGAGGCGGACCCCCTCAGCGGCAACAACACTGTTGGACTGGAGTCTCACGTGGAGGGAGACCTTCAGCGGTCAGAACGGAACAGGCTGAGCGAAAACACACGCCTGGCCACCCGGTACGCAGTGAGGATCTTCAGGGAGTACCTCCGTGAGAAAGCACAAAGTCCAGACTTTGAAAGTCTGAACAAGGAGGCGCTCTGCGCTGTGCTGCGCTCTTTTTACGCGGAGGCACGCTCGAAAAGTGGACAGTTGTACAGCAAGTCTTCCCTAATCAGCATTCGGAGCTCACTGAACCGGTACCTGAACGAGCCTCCTTACTGTCGCACCTTAGACCTCACCAAAGACCCGGAGCTACGCAGCGCCAACCTGGCCCTGGCCGCGGTCATACGGAGGCTGGAGGAGCAAGGCGCCGGCCCCGTGGTGCAGAAGCAAGCCATCACGCGCTCCGACCTGCGGAAACTGTACGAATCCTCTGTGTTCAACACCGACACGCCATTCGGACTGCTCAACAAAGTATGGTTCGAGACCTGTATGTACTTCTGCACCAGGGGCCGGGAGAACCAGCGGGAGCTGGAGGAGGACTCCTTCGGCCTGGCCATTGATGAGGACGGGAGAAAGTTTGTCTATTTTAAAGCTCTCGGACCGTACCACAAGTCCCGCTCCGCCGCCTGGACCAAGAAGCGTCCGGACGCAGATGAGGACACCTTGCCGCGGATGTACGAGACAGGCACGGAGCAGTGTCCGTACGCCAGCTTCGTCCGGTACGTGTCTAAACGGAACCCTCTCTGCAGGGCGTTCTTCCAGCGGCCTCGAGACCACTGCTGCGCGAGCGACGTGACATGGTACGAAAATAAAGCCATCGGTAAGAACCTTTTGGGCACAAGGATGCAGATGCTGTCGCGCGCTGGCAAGCTCTCCAAGACCTACACTAACCACTGCATCGGTGCGGTCTCCATAGCAACGCTCAACTGCATCGTTGGCGCCGCGGGCTCCGGGAAAACAACGATGCTTTACGTTGCCTCGGAAACGGTCATCGGTCACACGCAGTCCCACCTCCAGCTCGTGATCCCGTACCTCCGCCGGGTAACCGACGCTGCAGCTTCAGACCTGCAGCGGACGATGACGGATACGGCATCCGCAGCGATAAACATATCGGCGGCAACCACAGCGAGTACTGCCAGCGCTGAGGAAGACACGGGGGCTCCTGACGCCAAGAGGCTGTGCTTGCGCCCCGGGACACGCGCGGAGTCGCCTGTGGAGGAGTGCGAGAGTGAACCGGTGCCAGCTATAGCCAATGAGTCCCATATTCATACAGAGCCCACTGTTCGGTCCCCGGCTGCTTTGGCCGCAAAGGTAGCACAAGACATGGCTTCTGTTGTCGTCTTCACTAGTTTATGTGTTAATAGCTTATGCGTAAAATCCGCCACAGGGAAGGCAAAATACAGTCGGTCTGAGCACCATGAGTAACAGATAATGGTCATTCATACATACAGCGCCAAATTATTGGTGACTGCACACCAGTCCATCTTTTAGGGAGTGCATGTCTTTCTAATGACAGAAGCACAGTAGTTTTAGGGAAGACATTGAAAACTTAGAGTGAAGATTTTTTAAACAAAGAAACTCTCTTTGTTTTCATTACTGAATAAAATGAATGAACAAACTGAACTTAAATGAAAACACAATGTATGCTGTTTGCTTTGTTTAAATGTGGCAGACTCTGCCACCTTTCTAGCTTCAGACTGTTTTGCGACCTAATTTTCCTCTGAGAACAGCTAGTTTATTCAGTTATAGAAAAAAAATGGAGTTTGTATTATTACCTCATTGTTAATGTTTAAATTATGGGTTTACATTTCTTCTCCAAAACTGCTGTGCCTCTTTGTGTACACAATACATTACAGTGAAGCCCTACACAATGTCAAAGTGATGCACAATAATAGCAATATTTAAAGAGATGTAATAGCCTGTGTTAACTGATAATGTTTTGAAAATCACATTTATTCACCCAGATTTAGTGTAATCTACAGTGGAGAATTGAAACAGCCACATTTATTGACCATATCTATTAACCTATGTGAAAGATTAGGAAACTGATTTTTTTTTGGTTTTTTTTAACAAGGATCTTTTTTTCCAATTTTTAAAAAGTAATTTAAAGGATCTTTTCCCTAAATGGCTTAGTGTCATCTCCAACCTCCCTTTTTTGATTCACTCTCACAGCTCTCATGAACCTAGTTTCAGTAGGCAGCTGCTTTAAGTAAAAAAAAATTGTGATAACCCCACTCTACACCTGCTCGGCAGAAAATGATTGGCAGACAGCTAGCTGGTTATCGTAGTGGAGCATTTAGCCAGAGGAATCGGTATTTTGTTGTTGGAGACAAAACCAGAGCTTAAAGGAGAGTGAATACTGGGATGCAATTAATCAGAAGCACAAAAGCATGACTCCAAAAAACTGTAATGTTGCTCTGCGTCTGCGTAATGTGTAAATAGGCAGCTGTTTGATATGTTTGCCCCGAAACTCCATAAGAATTTAAATGCCATTTTATGACTAATTCTTACGGTGGCCCAGAGGTGTCAGGCCAAACACAGAAGCCACAACACGAATACAAAAGCAACAACACGAATACAAAAGCCACAACACAAATACAAAAGCAACAACACGAATACAAAAGCCACAACACGAATACAAAAGCCACAACACAAACACAAAAGCAACAACACGAATACAAAAGCCACAACACAAATAAAAAAGCCACAACACGAATAAAAAAGCAAGAACACGAATAAAAAAGCCACAACACGAATACAAAAGCCACAACACAAACACAAAAGCAACAACACGAATACAAAAGCAACAACACAAATACAAAAGCCACAACACGAATACAAAAGCCACAACACAAACACAAAAGCCACAACACGAATACAAAAGCCACAACACAACACAAAAGCAACAACACAAATACAAAAGCAACAACACAAATACAGAAGCCACAACACGAATACAAAAGCCACAACACAAACACAAAAGCAACAACACGAATACAAAAGCCACAACACAAATACAAAAGCAACAACACGAATACAAAAGCCACAACACAAACACAAAAGCAACAACACGAATACAAAAGCCACAACACAAATACAAAAGCCACAACACAAATACAAAAGCCACAACACAAATACAAAAGCCACAACGGAAGTGAACAACAACGGAAGTGACCCACAACGGAAGTGACCCACAACGGAAGTGACCCCGGAAGTGAACGGCAACGGATGTTGACAATGCGGCGGATTGATGCTGCCATTTAGGACCCGTGTGCCGGCTGTCTCTGGGCAACACAGAGTCCAACTTTGTCGCTGACTTTCCTCCAAGCTCAAAGAGAGGAGAGAGCCTGGAAAAAAGTCAGCGACGAAGTTGGACTCTTTGTTGCCCAGAGACAGCCGGCACACGGGTCCTAAAATGGCAGCAACAATCCGCCGACCGCCGCCTTGTCAACATCCGTTGCCGTTCACTTCCGTTTTGGGTCACTTCCGTTGTGGGTCACTTCCGCTGTGGGTCACTTCCGTTGTGGCTTTTGTATTCGTGTTGTGGCTTTTGTATTCGTGTTGTGGCTTTTGTATTTGTGTTGTGGCTTTGGTATTCGTGTTGTAGCTTTTGTATTCGTGTTGTGGCTTTGGTATTTGTGTTGTTGCTTTTGTATTTGTGTTGTGGCTTTGGTATTCGTGTTGTAGCTTTTGTATTGTGTTGTGGCTTGGTATTCGTGTTGTGGCTTTTGTATTTGTGTTGTGGCTTTGGTATTCGTGTTGTGGCTTTTGTATTCGTGTTGTGGCTTTTGTATTTGTGTTGTGGCTTTGGTATTCGTGTTGTGGCTTTTGTATTTGTGTTGTGGCTTTGGTATTCGTGTTGTGGCTTTTGTATTTGTGTTGTGGCTTTGGTATTCGTGTTGTAGCTTTTGTATTTGTGTTGTGGCTTTGGTATTCGTGTTGTGGCTTTTGTATTTGTGTTGTGGCTTTGGTATTCGTGTTGTGGCTTTTGTATTTGTGTTGTGGCTTTGGTATTCGTGTTGTGGCTTTTGTATTTGTGTTGTGGCTTTGGTATTCGTGTTGTGGCTTTTGTATTTGTGTTGTGGCTTTGGTATTCGTGTTGTAGCTTTTGTATTTGTGTTGTGGCTTTGGTATTCGTGTTGTGGCTTTTGTATTTGTGTTGTGGCTTTGGTATTCGTGTTGTGGCTTTTGTATTCGTGTTGTGGCTTTTGTATTTGTGTTGTGGCTTTGGTATTCGTGTTGTGGCTTTTGTATTCGTGTTGTGGCTTTTGTATTTGTGTTGTGGCTTTGGTATTCGTGTTGTGGCTTTTGTATTCGTGTTGTAGCTTTTGTATTTGGCCTGACACCTCTGGGCCACCGTAAATTCTGACGTTTCAAGACTTAGAATTGAACAGAAGACATGAAGTACAACTGTACAGGTTCGAAGAGAGCAGTCTGGAACAGAATGAAAGAAAACAGAACAACTGTGAAGAGGAGAGGTAAGTCAGGGGACCTTTGTTCCCAACCTGTCAGGCACTGGCCTACAATGCACTGCTTACAATGCAGTGTGTAACCTTAAAGGCTGTCCTTGCATGTATTTGCTTCTTGACAGATTTCTGGCATTATCCAGCTATCCTGAGGCTGTGATTCTAAATCATCAGGACTTAGTAGTCCCAAAGACCTGAAAAATGAAATACAAACAGAATGTGGACTGCATTTATACAGCGCTTGTCTTCTACTACTACTACTACTACTGCTACTACTAATAATAATAATGATAATAATAATCATGATAATATTCAGTTCTGTGTACCTCGGCACCAGGAAACCGTGTTCTTGCAAAGGCAGCAAACAGTTGCCTCTTAACACATCCAGCAGACAGGAAGCAAAGTTAGCATTAATTTGGGGTCATGTCCAAGGGCCACCCGATAATTGCAGGACCAATATTCAATAGAATATAATTTTCATTTTAGAAATACAAATATTGTGTTTGATGGTGGAAATCAAAACAGTATTAAGCATTATTTATTGGACAGGTAAATGTCTGGCTAGGATTCTGAAAACTACACTTCTGCTACTATCTTCACTTATGATACTACTGCTGTGACTTTTACACTGCTACTACCACCACTGTGTGTTTGTGTTTGTGTGTGTGTGTTTGTTTTGTATCTCAGGAAATTCTTGGCTGCAGCAGTAGCAACAGTATGTCGAGTCAGCTGGTCTCTGGATGTCCTGGGTCTCCTTTGGGCACCGCTGGCATCCCCACACCAGCCAAGCTCACAAAAACCAATGCACCTGTTCACATCGACGTGGGTGGACACATGTACACCAGTAGCCTGGGAACCCTCACCAAGTACCCTGAATCACGGTGAGAGATACACATCCACTATGAAAAAGCAATCCCTAACAATGTTCAACTTCTGATAACACACACTGAACACTTTTCCTAAAATCAAGATGTTTGGTATGATAGTCGTCCCTTCATTTGTCCATAAGCACTGACAACTGAACACTTCACATAAACTTTATGTTTTCCCTTGGAGAAGAAATACCTCTCTATTGCAACGACTGGCAGCAGCCTGTATCAAACAGGGAAATTGTTGCTGAATATGATGAGGCAATGTTTTATGGCAACACTAAAGCTAATTAAGCTATTAAGCTTTTAATCAAAAACATGTTTGAATAAAAGTTACAAATGACACTAGTGAAGAGCCAGAAGCAAAGAATAAGGAGAAACTGCACAAAATGGATGAAGTCGTGGATATGACAGTGACAGGCTAGGGTTTTTTCCCTCCTTTTCTGTTTATCTTCACTAGCACTGATTTGCTTAGCTGAACAGCCAATCAAAGTGTTTTCCGTCACTGATGGATATCGCCACTGTTTTCTACTTTTTCAACTGGCCAAGCTTTGGGTTAGGGTGGGAGGAAGTCATGCTATGTTGGGTCGAGGTAAAGTCTGAACAAGTGAATCCTGAGTGTTTTGCAGAAGATGGCGAATGACTCTGCTGTCCTGACATTGGTCAGGAGTTCGTTCCACCACTGAGGCACCAGAACAGAGAGGAGCTGTGACTTCGCTGTGCGACCTTTGTTTGCTGTCAGCGGTGGCGGTACCAGCCGGCCAGCTGATGTAGTGGAGTGAAGTGCTCATGCTGGGGCGTGTAGTCTGACCAGTGTTTGGAGGTAGATGGATGCAGTTCTGTTGATGGCCTTGAAGGCCAATACCATCGTCTTGAATCGGATGCAGGCTGTAACAGAAAGCCATTGGGGGTCATAGAGAATGTGAGAATCTGGATAGAATGAAAACGATGCACGCTGCTGTCGCAGAGGCTGGGAGTCTAGCCAAGAGCAAGCTGCAGTAGTTCAGGTGGGAGATGACCACCACTTGGACCAAGATTCGAGGAAAGACAGGTCCATGCGTGGGCATTCTTTCCCCAGCATGAAGAGGAGTTCAGTTATAAGTTGCACAAAATGGTGCTCCTGTCAACACTTCCATCTGGGCATTTTTTGAAGAACCATTTACTAGCAAGGACCACACCTTCAACAAGATACGTTTAAACGATTTATTATGAAAGAAAGAGAAAACGAAAACGTTGAAGATCTTGGTTCTTTGAGCTCTTCGAGTGCGTTGTGGGGAAGCTCTGTAGTCTCTCATGGTCCTACAAAGGAGAGAAAGGAAAGAAGAAACAGGGAGAGAGAAATTGGGTGGGGGGGAGGGGCGCAGAATACGAGAGCGAAGACGAGGAGAGTGGTGTGGTCCTACTCCTGAAACTTCGCCATATAAACTTCAACTCAAGTGTATTTTGGGTATTTATGGTCTTTCCTGGCAATGTTCCAGAAAAAATAATTAACAATAACAATAACAATAAAATATTTGCCATGTTTTAGGTGACTATCCCAATCAGTGTTAATGGTAAATGTATTTAATTGAGGCAATTCAATCCCTAGTGCATGGTGTCTTGAAAGAGAAAGTTGGGTTATTATAGTTTTCCTGCTTGAGCAGCATGCCTACATGTATGCAACCTCCTGACTCTCCACCCCCTTATACTCCCTGAACCTGCCCAGCAGGTGAAGGTGGCTGAAATAAGTTAGCTATGTCATTAGCAGTAAAGAGGAGAAAAAGAATATGACGAGAACATAATAGTTTTCATTGTTATAATACATTGTCTCTTTATTTGTTTGTATTTGGTAGTGTTGTATAATACACAGTTTATATAGTATCCTGTAGGTCTCAGTCAAGTGAGAAAAATATTGATTCATATCATTGTTTATAATAAAAAACTGTGAAGCGATGTTGTAAAACTTTCAATGTTGGACTGATCAACTAGTAAGGTTTACTGATGACCCGCAGTCACTTCAGGCCAAATTTCAAGCAACTTTGAATGAAACAAGGAGAAATGTGCTTGAATGTTGGATTACTTGTACATTCATTGTGTATCATGTTGTGGTATTAATAATGATTTAAAATAACCATCAAAAAAATTGGATTCAACATGTACCACGCTAACATCACTATACAGCTGCACGTATTAGAATTATGTGCGTGAAGCAAGTCAACTGGTGTTTTTAAAGTCACTCTATGAAGCCGAAGCAGATTATTCTGTTAGCACTCACAGGTTACTGGTGTGAGGCTGTGAGCCGTCTGTTATTCTGTGGTTACAGTTTCCATCAGGTCGGTTTCTCTCCTCTCCTCTGTGAGAAATTACATAGTTTTCCGTTCAGTAATCAATGTGCTGTAAAGAACAGGATCAGGATGTGAGAGGAGGAGGGGAGAATCCCCTTTTGGTGAAAGTGTCAGAAAGTCCCACGAGGGGCAATTCTCTCTACATGAGGGATTACAGGAAGGTAGAATAGGTGACATTTACTGTCCTAATAAAACATCAGAGGGTCGTTGTCCTGGGAAATTACCAAGTGTTGTAAAAGTATGTGACCCCCACTCTGTTGTATGTAAGGTCAAGTCCACACATACCAAAACAATCTTTTTCCCCTCTGTCTTCCTTGGCATCGTTTCAAGAATATTTCCATCCAAATGGATCCATAGTAAATGAATCAAAACATTTTAGTTCATATTACAGGCCTGTAGGTGGTGCTTGAAATTCAACAAAAACGGAAAAGAAGAGTCGTAACGTGCATAAAGCTTGCGCGCTTTATACAAACAGATGGTAGAAGGAGAAAGCCCTTTGCGGTGTATCTGAAATGATGTGGTGAATGCGGTTGTCCATAATCCTTTTTTGCTCAGCATAGTGGCAGAGGAGCATAATAATTCGTCCTAGTAACCCTAATAGGCTCAATATCGTCTGCAGCACGAAGACATGTAGTCGGCCATTGTTGTTGTTGTTGTTGTTATGAGACGTTGCGGGGTTCAGAGGTTGAAGGCTAGAGGTCGAGGGGTGGGGCGATGGCGTCATCGATACGCAAAGTATGCAGATTCACCCTGAGAGCAGGTTTCATGGGGAGTAAGTCTGTATCATGTTTGGAGGACTGCAGAGAACGTTCTGGACCTTCCCTCCATGAAGCATGTATCAAAGAGATCTGATTCATCACGCTGAGTCTAAAATTACTCAGACAATTAGAAACTTTTTACCTCACAAAGGAGAATTTCCACTACACCTCCTCATTAGCAGGTTCAGGGGACAGAGAGATGTCCTGTTGCAGGTGTACCACCAGCTTGGACTCAATGTCACCTGTTGTAGCTTCAGCCCTGTGCACACTCAGAGATGCTGCTTTGCTCTGTGCGCTCTCAGTGCACCTCTGTGTGTTTCCCCCTCTCCATCCGGTTGTTCCACCTTGGTCACCTCATACCGATGGCTAAGGAACAGATGTTCAAATGTCCTTTCTGGGTTCTTAGTGCTATGAATTAAGTGACTTTGTGTTTAGTAACTACATTAAGCTTTAGTGTGTGTCTTCAACAGGCGCTCACACAAACAGCTGTTGCATATATTTTGAGACGGTAAACTGTATGCCTACCAGTGTTGGGGCTCGTTACTCAACCGTCCAACCGTCACAAGTGGCTTTACGCAGCGGGGGGTCTTCAGGCAAGTCACATGCAGCAGCATGTTCTGCTTGTGTTGTTGACGCTGCCATTGTTACCAATGATTGTGAGATACCTCGTGCCAAACACTAACCAATCACTGTTCCATTATTAACGCCCCCCCATAATCACATAACTTTTTTCAGCAACGAGTAGTATAAGGCATTACTGTTCTGAATGTAGTTACTCTCTAATGCGTTACACCTAACACTGATGCCTACATATTTTCAAAATATAATAAAACATTGCATTAGACAACAAAATACTCAATGGGTGGTCGTATTTCCTCTCAGCCGTGCTGATCCTCAAGAAGGTCTCTGGCACACCTCTACATAAACCAGAAGTGAATGTTTATGTAACGCACATGTGTGCTGCTTCAGGCTGGTTGTCGATGACAGTATCCAGCAAAAACTGAAGAAATAATCAATTTCTGTTGGCATTGGAGGGCAGTGTAAGGAAACGCACCACCAGTTGCTGTCCTCTGCTGAAAGCTCTCAATAGTCCCTGTTGACGATGTCCTCTCACATTATTTCAGCTGCAGCTCAGCCTCGCTCTGCTGGATTTCATCAGTTGTTTACTCTTAGCTAATTTGCATGTAAGCGAGACAGGAAAGTGCCAGCTGACATGTCCCCCATGTATGTATTATTTTGATCTATCACGGCCATTTGATAACCTGAGGTGGTTTCACTATCAACTCGTCAATAATGACTCAGTGGGACGGCCGTCCTTCAATCCCATAGCATCAGTTGGGAAACCCAGAGCGTCATTATTTGACGAGTTGAGAATGAGAATCAAAAATCTACTTTTCTATCAAATGCCACATTTAAATGAGGCTGTCGCTAAATTGGAATGGACATCAGTAGAACATTGATGTCATCCACCAAGCTTGGCTTCTTGTGTCTTCAGATTAGTATGGCCTGTAGCACCCTATAATATAATAATTTCCTGAAAATGAAATAACGCCTGAAAATGTAATGAAATTTGCACTTAACTCGATCGAAAATGTAATAAAAGCCAATAATGTAATAACTTCACCAATAATGTAATAAAATACCGTGACTGATATTGTAATACCATTTTTACCGATAATGTAATAGCTTATTACATTATCAATCAAAAGTATTAAAATAATGTAATAGCTTATTACATTATTGGGAATTTATTACATTTTCAGGTGGGTCTTTTTTTTCAAAACTGATAATGTAATACTTGACAGATAATGTAATATATATGTTAATTTTCAGTCCAGAGTTCTACATTTTGAGTTATGAGAATCTAAGAATGTTATATACACTGGATTTGAAACAACAGAATGACTATTGCTCATTGAATTGTAGAACTTAAGTACCATACAGCCATATGCACATGTGCAAATAGCTCAGATAGAAGCTTCTGAGCAGCACTGGAGACCCCAGGTATTTCTTCCCTAAACGTACCTCTTCACTTCACAGATTTTCAACAAATCACTACCTCACGAAAACAACCACAAACCATAAAAACAACTTTCAGTAACACTTCATTCATAACACCTGCATACACATTACACGACACCTGACATAAACATAGGCCTACATATCCACTCATAAATGGTTATTATACCACTTTCAATGTCAAATTGATAAAGTGGTAGTCTACAGGCTAGATTTTTGTTATTGACCACATGTTACATGCTGATAAGAAGTTAATTAAAGGTTGAATTATGGAGAATGTTTATTAAACCTTGGGAGTCTGGGGTATAACTGGCTGTTTTTTAATACTTTTGATTTTACAATTATATTTCACCTTAAAAACTATTTACCTTGCCTTGTTTGGTGTCATTATTGTCTGCACAACCTCACATGTGTGATTGAAAAGTTAGATCTTTTCCATTTTGACATACTGTATTAACACGATGGACCTAAAATAAAAAAAACATAAAATCTGAGTAGGAAAAGCTTGGATTTTTTCACTATAAGTTATTGAAATTTACAAAGTTATATGTAACTATTTACATTTAAATGCAGGCAATGCCTCAGGCCTCCCTCAGCTCTCCTGCCTGCTCCACAGTCAACTGTCTCCTCATTGTTTTGACTCACAAAACAAAAAAAATTGTCCACTACACACTAAACACTACAGAACACACTAACTATACACTCCAAACACGCTAAATGTCACAAATCTTTTGCCGCCATCCCACCCACAACTTCCCCCTGTTCCTCAGCAACCATATCACGTGTTTTGTCATATAATTATGCAAACACTTCCTGCTTGCGGAGACTTTTGTGAGAAAAGCCTGTTTTTACCTTTTCTTCCTGCACCAAACGCACAGCAAACGTGACGATAATGTTAGCAAAAAAGTGCGGCGGACATTATTTATCATATTTCCGCTTTTACTTGGCATATCAACACAATTTAAAAACTGGTATATAGTTTGAAGGCTGCTCCAACACATCCGCCGGACCGAGACCCACTGAGGCTGCGTCAGGCTGCTACATCATCTTAAATCAGTAAACGTCAGGGTTAAAAGCTATATTTTTTAAGTAAATCTCATAATATATTATCAGTATGACAGTATGTCAACTGACCACTATGTCACTTGACATAGAGAATAGGTCGACAATAGGTGGCCTGCGGGCCAGATGTGGCCCGCAAGCAAAAACATCTGGCCCATGAGATTGTTTGAACTAGAGAATGAAAATAAAAATATAAAATATAAAATATACTTTTTAAAAATCGGATGCCAGTCTCAAAAATACTCTTTATTTGGAAACTTCATTTTCCAGAACAGAAAAATTTCCTCAATCTAAATGCTTATTTGTTTTATCTGGATACGAGAGTGATTAAGCACATCAGTGAGGTGCAGCGTGAACGCTCAACATGCAAAAACAAATTAAGTCAGTGGACAGCGCCTGGTCCTGAAATTCCATACTAGTCCCTAAAACACAAGTTGTCATTCAAACAACGGACATAGGCTTCATGTTATTGTGAACATTAAAACACGACTTGACGACTTTCAAACAGGCCAGACATCAAACATAGGCATTTACGTATATAGAACTGTGAAAAGTAAAACACGAGTTTCCAAGATAGCGAGCGTGTTATTTAGGCCTATGACTGTGGTGGCACCAAAAATGTAAACTGATAACAATGCATTGCACTGTCAAATCGGAGCAAATCAGAGCAAAAAAGTACGAAGCAAAAAAGCTGAATCCACTCGACCATGGGCTGGAGTGCTCGGCCCCTGAAACGACAGAGCAGACGTGCTACATTTACTGCCTGAATTATGCCTAAGCTACAACGAGACATTCATTAAAAATACAGTTCAGATTTTAAACACAATAACTGGTTTAGATTACTCACTTAGTGTGAAAAGTGGCATCTCCCACTGGTCACTATTTGCTGGATATATGGATTTGCTGGTGAAATAGACGTCACTTTAATCCTCAGGCAGTTCGGAGATTTTGATGAGTCAGTCTATTCCTCTCGTGTGTTTTTATTGCATTCATAGCTGAGAAGGACGACTCATATACGTAGGTGGAAGGGAACATTGTCAGAATGTAAAGTGCGACTTTCCTGAGGTTGTTGTATACCTCGGAGCATAGTAGGCCTACCCAAGAGGCACTCACGGACTCCGCACTTCTGAGCGCCAGGGAGGAGATATTGTCGGCTGGTTTTACTGCAGGGTCACGTATAAGGCAATGATGTCTTTTGGGATGGAGTAGTCATCAAACTGAGAAGTGAAGTTGGCTCGTAGCCTCTTGATGAAGTCAACCATCAGCTCTGTCACTTCACCCGCTGTCTTCGCTAGTGTGCTGAAATGTAGGAGCCTGCCGGTAGATTTTTCTACCTCAAGCATTTCAAGCTTCCTCGTGAATGACTCCAGTTTTTCAACCATGTCCACGATGGTTTTGTCTCTCCTCTGTAGCTGAAAGTTAAGCAGGTCTAGGTGGCCAAATATGTCAGATAAAAACACTACATTGGACATGAACTTTTCATCTTCCAGCAGGATAAGGTGGTCAGCTGCTGCCTTGCTCTTGCTCATTCCAAGGAACGCTTTGATCTCATTCAGTAACACACAGAAGCGATCCAGTGCTTTCCCCTTGCTTAACCAGCACACATCATTGTGAAGCAGCAAGTCATCGTGGGCGGCATCTGCTGACTCAGCCACAAGTTGTCTGAAAAACTTATACTGGGTGCTTGATGTACCTCTGACAAAATTAATGACTTTCATCTAGGGCTGTCAAAGTTAACTTAATAACGCGTTAATAACACAACATCCTCTTAACGCCGTTAATTTCCGTTAAACGCAGAAAAAAAAAGAAACACGCATTGTTTGATTTACGGCTGTCGGTGGCATCTGTAGTCTTGATCCAGAGGGTGGCAGAAGAATAAGAAAGGGAATCAGAAGAAGAAGAAGAAGCAGGGCTGGCGTTCGGGAAAAACACAGTGGGCTGAAAAGCGAAAGTGAAAGTAAATGGAGAAAGGACTTAAGAACGGCAAATTCACTTTCAAAACACTGCCAGATGGTTCGGTAGATAGGACAAAAGTTATCTGCACGTACTGTCGACATGAAATGAGTTACCATTGAAGTACGTTGAGTCTCAGATATCATTTGCAAGCCAAACACACGGCAGATGCAGAGAGCCCACCGCCCTCGCCAAAAGCAGACATCACCATGTTTTGATCCCATTTAGGGTGAGGGGAAATTTTTTAGCTTTTTATTTTCCTGCATGATTTGAAGTGTTGAATAAACATTTTCATAAAGCAAGCATATTTGCCCTTTCTTATGTTGTTAAAAGTATTAAGAACATGAACAAAATACATTAAGGTACATTTAGAACAGAAAGAAATGTGCCAAAAAAATTGCGTTTAATTTGCGATTAATCGCAATTAACTATGGACAAAATGCGATTAATCGCGATTAAAAAAATTAATCGTTTGACAGCCCTACTTTCATCACTTTGTCCATAACATTCTTTAGCTCGCCATTCAGTCTGGCACAGAGGACACTTTGGTGGATGAGGCAGTGCAGCCCGTGCATTTGGGGGGCGAGTTCTTTCAGTCTGCTCACCAGACCTCGGTGCTTTCCCACCATAGCAGGAGCCCCGTCTGTCACGATTAGGTTAACCCTCTCAAATGATGATGAATGCAACTGAAACAACACTTCCAGTTTTGCAAATATTGCATCTCCAGTGGTGTGCCCTTCTAATGGAATTAGAGACAGCAGCTCTTCCTTGAAATCCTTCCCATCAAAGTATCTCACATAAACGCACAACTGGGCTACATCTGTGTTGTCAGTGCTCTCATCTATGGCTAAGGAAAAGTAGTTTGCGTGACTGACACAGTCGATAACTGCACCCTGCACAGCATCAGACAGCGCTTCTATGCGACGGGCAGCGGACCTTGCAGAGAGCGACATCAGTTTCACTGACCAGGGGTCCGTTTCACAAAGCAGGTTCAACAAACTCTGAGTCTAACCCTGAACTCTGAGTTGATCTACTCTGAGATAGGAAACTCTGAGTTTTCGGTTCCAGAACAGCTGATTTGAGTTAGTTTGATCAACTCGGAGTAGGTTAACCTGGAGTTAAGCACGTGCACCACAAGTATAAAAAGACAGCATCAATGGAGCCCTGATTCGATGAGTCACCATGGCAACAGGGAATAGGAGGGCTACGTTTTTCACCCCACTGAAATTGGAAATATTAATGTGCTCATGAGTTTGAGCACATTTTTAGAATAAAGTGTAACACCGCTGCAGCAGCAAAAGAGAGGGAGACGGCATGGGAGAACATTGCTGCTCGGGTCAATGCGTAAGTTTAAATGTAGTCCTTTGCAATCACAATAATATTACAGGGGGAAACTTGAGTGGTAGCCTATTAATTTATTTCATTTAGGTGCAAACCTGAGGGGGAGAAGCGCACTTGGCTGCAGCTTAAGATGAAACATAAAAACATTGTTCAAACAGGTAAGACCTCGGCATAATCTCATGGGGGTACCTCATTTTGATCATGTTTTACATTGTAAAGTAAATATTAAGTGGCTGTTTGACTGTACAGTTGTTTTAAGTTACCTCTCTTTGTGAAACAGGCTAGAGTTACCCCTCTTTCTCTGGTTTGAGTTACCTCCCTTTGTGAAACTGAAAACTCAGAGTTTCCCTCATTTCAGGGTTAACAGACTCAGAGTTTTCACTAAACCTGCTTTGTGAAGCGGACCCCTGATCACATCATCCATCGACTTGTTGGTATCAAGTTCCTCCAAAACTGTCACCATCATCACCTTGAAGACCTCTGCATCAGTGAATGGTTTGTTGTGCTTTGCAAGCACCCAGGACGCTTTCAGAGATGCACTAGTTACCTTCTGTTGGGAAGTGAGGCCTCACACCAGGATCCTGTTGATGTGTGCATAAGCACCTTTCAGCGCTTCGATTTTGCGCTTTCGTGCCTTCTGAGGGAACGCAACCTTGAAATTAGCATGCTTCGCTTCGTGGTACCGTCTAATATTGTACTCTTTGCATGCAGAGACACCCTCGTTACAGATCAGGTCTGTGGGCTTTGCATTAATAAAACTGGGAAAGATGAAGGCATAGTTCTCTGTCCATTCATCAAGAAAGATCCTGTTTTCACTGTTAACTTTTCTCTTGAGATTTTTTGATAGTGCCATTTTTTGACAGCTAACAGCAACAATTGGTAATGTTTTTTTTTTTTGAACAGGCATATAATTAATAGGGCCCCCAATGGTCAGTCCACAAATTTAACCTACATCAGCCCGCTTGAATGTCTCAGTGCGTCTGCACTGTCATTTCAACAGCGCCTATCATTGTCATTATCACCCCTCCTCCCCTATTAATTCATTAAATTAGCCATTGTTTTAGTTGTGGCCCGCCATGTAATGGCCTGGAAAATATCTGGCCCGAGGCCAAACTTAATTGCCGACCCCTGACATAGAGTAAGATGTCAATTTGACATTGAAAGTGACATAATATCCATTTATGAGTGGATATGAAGGCCTATGTTTATGTCAGGTGTCATGTAATGTGAATGTAGGTGTTATGAATGCTTATGTATACTCTCTTCAAATGAGGTGTTACTAAAAGTTGTTTTGTTGGTTTGTGGTTGTTTTCATGAGGTAGGGATTTGTTGGAAATCTGTGAAGTGAAGAGGTATGTTTAGGAAAGAGTTGCCTGGGGTCTCCAATGCAGCTCAGAAGCTTATCTGAGCTGGAATTCTGGTCTCCCAAGGAGGTAAGTCCATCACCCACTCAGTAGGACCGGGATGTAGTCGCATGTCCCTGAGTATCTGCACATGTTCATATGGTTGTATGCAGTAAGCAGTTTGAGGGGGGATGAGGGGGGATGCCGTCCCCCTTGTTAGCAAAATTACCAAAAAGCATCCCCCTTGTCAACCTGCTATCACTCTCCATCCACAAGCAGCAGATAGTGTGCGACAAATCACAAGCGGTCGCGATCAGCTCCAGTGCACTGTGGAGTCAAGCAGGGCTCGGCTGCTTTCTGATCCAGCTGCCTGGTTTATTTTTGACGAAAGCTGCAACAAGCTGCACAGAGCAGATCGCGCCAACAGGAAGTCAGAGACACAGGAAAGGCAAAGGGCATCCAGTCAATTCTCAAAATAAAACGCCCTGTACAGACTCCTGATTGTTTAAAAACCAGATCAACAAAAGTTTGCTATCTATGTTATAAAAACAAATGTTACTTTTTGTTAGCATTTCTAAGTATGTCTGTTCAGAACATGGTGGCTTACGTTATGTTGCCAATTGTCATTTTTGTGCTTGTTTATAGTTTAACCATTAGTGAGGTAGCTGTTACATTTCCTCATACCAGCTGTTTTATCCCCATTGAAACGCACTCTGCTGGGCAAACTGTGTTATTACACCAATTTTTCATTACCCCAAGCATGTTTTTCTGCATTATACTTTTTAAATATAAGGTTTTAAAACCTTAAGAATTAGCCGATAAATCAATAAAGGCAAATACCGCTGTATTAAGGTATTACATTATCAGTAAAAATGTTATTACAATATCAGTCAGGATATTTTACTACATTATTGGTGAAGTTATCACATTATTGGGTTTTTATTACATTTTCGATGGAGTTAAGTGCAAATTTTATTACATTATTGGGTTTTATTACATTTTCGATGGAGTTAAGCGCAAATTTTATTACATTTTCAGGCATTATTAGATTTTCAGGAAATTGCTACAAGCCTGAATGAAAGGAGAGGAGGAGGAAGAAACTATGGAGAGTGAAAGAGCGACACAGCTAGCAGCTTGCAGGAACAGAAAACTAAAACAAAAGTTAGAGAAATGTGATGTTCATCAGAATACACGGGATAATATAACTTCTTATACCATCATTGAGACTGAGACAGACCAGCTGAAGAAGCTAGTTATCAAAGTGAAGGACTTATTAAAGGCTAAGTGAAAGAAGTACATTTTAAGTTTCCAGGTGTCAATAGAGCCAAATTATCTGATGTCAGTTGGGAGGTTATTCCAGAGGTCAACTGACTTCTACTTAACCGTCTTCAAGAAACTGAAACGCAGAAATATCATGACTCGGATGACTAAGAACCTTCATTAACAATGTGGATATATAGAGTGTAATGATTGTGTGAGAGCTTTAAATGCCTTCATTTCAAAGCTTTGATAATTAATATAACTCAACATACAGGAGGTAAGATGTACTGGGTGATGTTCTGGAGAATGAGTGTGTGTGCCAGTCACCGTACAAAATAATCTTAATATTTTCACAACAACGTTGATAACTTTAACAGCTACCTAACAGTCATGTCCTCTCTGTTGAGCTCAGGTGATTGGAATGTAATAGTGAGACAACACAGATAAAATATTTGATTTAAGATTTGTATTGCTTATATCTTTTACAACTTAAAGGTGTTTACGGATAGTTATCCTTCACTACAAGTACAAGTACAAACATTGTTGGTTTGTATGTTTTAGTAAGGTGGACCTATAATTTACATTTGATATTACAGTTTTTCTCCATTGGTTTGGCTCATTTCTTGAAAGAGAAATTACATTCTCGAAATAACATGGACAAACTTCCAAACCACTTGGCAATTGTTCACAACAGAATTGAATTTCTCATTCATTTCATCAAATTGCAAATGCCTTAGTACATCTTTGCAAATTATTAAGTACAGGCAGCCTACAGTTAGCACAGTTAGCCTACATTTAGCACAGTTTCCAAGTGAATAGATTGTGTTGATCTAAACTGATTCTTGACTCTCAGTCTAATGGTTGTTCTCTCCAAAACATGTCAGCATCATTTCATTGTACAAGTTATCACATGCATAATAGTCTGTTCAATTGTCAAAATTAGTCAAGAACCTAATACCATGAATACTATATATGAATCTCTTAGAACATTTGATAAATTGATTAATTGACAGTCAGGTGAAAATAGAACTTGACTAACGAAGGAGGAGTTTGACACATCTCAGGTGACCAATCAAACAATATGTTTGGTTACCTGACAGGTGCTGTCCATGATTGTGAATGCTGCCGAACATGTATGTATAGAGCTTGACCAGGACCAGTACAATTTCTGAACATGGAGGCACCTGGCCAAGTAATGAACAAGGGCAACTGCCTGCTCGAGGAAGAGGAGGAAGAAGAGGAGGAGGAGTAAGGGTGCGTAGTGGTAGAATAGTGTGAAGAGGCCGAGGAGCACGAAAACACCATGCTGTCCTGGATGAAATTCGGGCCACACTTAGAGACCATGTTATCAACCATTGCCTCACAATGGTCGAGGCAGGTCGCCGAGCGCAGCCTAATGTGCCCCGCTCTACAGTCTCCTCCATCATCCAAACCTTTGGCAGGGAAGACAGGTATGTACTCAGTCAATGGTGGAATATTATATGTTGAATAGGACAGGACACTGTGCATAAAACAAGAGATGTATTTATTTACTCATTTACCTATTCATTTAGAGTGTGTGTGTGTGTGTGTGTTTTATAGGCCTACAGTAATACCTTACCTCAATGGGATGTTATGACACTAAAAATGACAAGAAAAGTATTGGAGAAAATAATTGAATTATTGATGATACAGTTTACAGTAGTATTACAGTCACTTTGCAGTGATGCATTAGAATTGTTGTAAAGTTACTGTAAGTAAAACAACAATACAATTACATTGGTAACTCATTCTGTAAGAAATACATAAGGCATACATTACAAATGCTAATACAGTGTTGTCCTTTGAATTGTATGTCTTGGATTGGACGACAACCTTGCACAGGTGGCAGAGGAAAACTCCCCAGCAGACCTATCTAATACTGTGGGTTTTACCGTAACATTTCAGTATGTCTAGTCACTGATGATTTCCCCTCCCCTCTCTCTCAAATACTCTCTTAGTGGGGCGGCTTAGCTGAAAAATCGTGCACTTTGTGATAAAAGCATGAAATTTGGCACAGTTAAGGCCAAAGGCAGTCTGAAAAAAATTGGATATCGGGCCATCGTGAATTTTCAACATGGCGGCCGTGATGGCCATTTTAAAAATGGCCGACACTGACAACAGTATTCAGATCAATTTTCTTATTTGCATGGTATGAAATATGCTGTTGATGATCTTGTTAGATACATTTATTTACCATACCTAGTTTAAGGAAATTTATACAATAAAAATTCAAGATGGTTGCCACGATCACCATGAACATTGTAATTTTGATAACGTTTCATATATTGCATATAATATGGTCGATCTCCATAAATATATTATACATTTTATCATGCAGAAATAAAATCTGAAATGTGTAATAAGCCAGAATCTTCCTTTGTTCTCACAATTCAAGATGGCCACCATTTACTTGCAGATATCACACACAAATGTAAGCGGTGCTAGTTACAGTTTTTCTCGATTGTTTACACACATTTTCTGAAAGCATGCCTCATGCTCTCAGAACTCTACACACAAATCAAAAATCACACACACAATGGGCAAAACCCCGCAATTCTCCTACAAAATTAAACTTTACATTCAAAACAATGTTATTTCTTTTCAAAATGGTATTTTGTTTTCAAATGACACACACAAACCATCAAATTAATAGACATTTATAAGAACAAGTTGAACACTGATGTGCTCAGTGTAAAACACTATGATGAATGGAAAACACTTCTTTATTCATCATAATGACTTAGGCCTTTTTTGTTCAGTGACACTTACTACAGTCAGTACATACACAAGTGTGATGTAAAATATTTGAGAATATTGTTTTTATACTCAGAACACACAAATACACGGTAACAGATATATTTTATTTTTCCCACAAAAACAATGTACACAGTGTATATCTCAACCAACACAAAGTGCATATACAACAATATACGGTCTACCTACAAAACAACAGAAGAATTTACTGTACACAGTTACAGTAAAAAATAAAATAAAAAAATTAAAACCTGTGCAGCATGATCTCCTCTGTTTCGGTCTGGCCACAGCACCTCATCCACATCACAAGCAATGTTTTCCCTGGCCAAGCAGCAAGAGAAACATCACCTGGCATGGTGAATCCAGCCATGAAAAGCACCAACTGCTATATATCCACATGCATTTTCCATAGCTTGGAGAAGGGGTATACACATTTGTGGATTTGTGGATTTCGGTCATACACTTTACAAAAAATTCTCAATAGGATTGAGGAATGGAGAATATGGAGGGAGATAAAGCGTGGTTGCGCAGTGAACCAGTTACGAACCAGAGCAGCCCAGTGGAAACTTACGTTGTCCCAAATGACAACGTACCTGAGCTGCTCTGGTGGAATGAGTGTGTTGTGTAGGGTGTCTAGGTGTTTGCCCATTTGATGAGTCAGTGTGCATAGTAGGGCAATTCACTTTAGAATTTTGAATGACAGAGTGTTCTTTGTGAAAGCAAGAGATTTTCTTCATGAAAATTGTGCCAAATGCAGAGAATTGTGTGTAGTGTTTTGAAAAAAGTGTTTTTTAGAACTGCAATTTGAGTGTAAAGCAGGAATTGTGCTTCTAGTTTAGCAGAATTGGTTCAGGGGGTTGGTGCATGAGTTACATGTTGTGGTCATTGTGTCTCAAGTACCAGTTTTTGTGTGTAAACAATTGAGAAAAACTGTAAAATCAGCTAAAGGGAATTTAGTTTAATTTCAGTATTTTTGCTCAAACTTGACAAATATCTAAGTCTCAAAAATAGTGACATGTTGATGTCACCTTCAAGTCCTTCAATTTATTGGAAAGATCAGTTATGACTTGACCATTGCAACATGCCTCAAGTTCATTTTTGTCATATGCTCGGCTCTAGGTAGGCCTACAACTAGATGACTTATTTTAAACCTTATTTTGTTATTACAATTACCTCACAACTAGATAAATAAAACTTATTTCAGAAAAACCCTTATTTTTCCCCCATTGACACCCTGTTCCACATAAATAGTTAATGTGCTAATGTCCTAATAGCAAATTTCAAATGGTGGATTACTGTTAATATAAGACTACTTGTATAGGAAGATACCGCAGAACCATGTCTGCTTTATTTGGGCTTGAAAATAGATAAATTAAACTTATTTTAGAAAAACACTTATTATTTTCCCATTAACACCCTGTTCCATATAAATACTTAACGTGCTAACATGCTAATACCACATTTCAAATGGTGGACTACTATGCTCAGCAAGCCACCCCTCGCTTATCTGTCCTCAATTTCTCCATGCACACATGATGAAGCTGACACTCGCATTTTATGACATGGGGCCCATGCAGTGCGAAATGGTCACAAGAAAATTATGATCCAAACTGTTGATACCGATGTTGTGGTTCTAGCTGTGGCAGCAGCTCAAGGTCTAAAGGCAGAGGATTGGCCAGTCCAGCTATGAACTTATCTCCTGCAAATTTAAGAAGGGTTGTGTTAAGCAGTGTAAGTGCAAAAAAGCTATCTTAGACTGCACAGCTCTCTGTTACTGTGGCGGAGATTGCTGAGAGTCTTCCTCGATTGACCCCATGTTTGGACAGTTACTATTGTCAGTTAGGCCTATCTTGCATTGTGAACCACCAAATAGGTTAAATACTAAAGTTGCCACTTGAATTCCTAATCATAGAAATGTGTGGTTTACCCCAATATCATTCATATCACAGGAATCCATGCAACTTTAAAGCAGTAATTATTTTCAAACCAGTCATGGTGGACATCTTAAAAAATAACAGCAATCTTGAAATGTATTTGTATCATTCATGTACAAACTCCAAAAAGGTAAATACATGTAGCTAATTATATAATCAATATCATATTATAATCAACACACAAAAGAAAATTCACATGGAAATGGTAGTCAATGGCGGCCACAGCCGCCATATTGAAAATTTGCGATGGCCCGATATAAACATTTTTTTGGACTGTCTTTGGTGTACCAAATTTACCGCTTTTATCAAAAACTGCACGATTCTTTGGAATTTTGCTGTTAAGCCACCCCACTATCTGTAGTACCTCTGCGTAGGCCTATACCCACATGTACCCCAGGTTTGGAACCACTGGAGTAGTGGTCAGTAGTATATTGAACTTGTTGAGGAGAACATAGAACATTCCTATCTAATTTTCTGTTACTCTAGTGTATGAGTCTTCTGTATGACTGATTTGATGATTTTTTTTTACTCTATTGTAGAGAATAATGGCATTTGAAGGAAACGAGACTCCTCACATTCTTGTGTTTGTGGATGAAGCTAGCTTGAACCTGGCCAAGGGCCGAAGACATGGCCGTAATATTATTGGTGACCGGGCCACGGTGGATGTCCCAGGCCAGTGTGGGGGCAATATAACCATGTGTGCTGCCATTTCTGAGAATGGTGTTGCCACTCACATCCCCAGTCTTGGCCCATCCAATACACAGAAGCTCCTCATCTTCTTGGACGGTCTTTATTCTGATTTGATCCCTGAAAATGAGAGAGGTCTCGTAGGGCCTCACCTACCAAAGTATGTAATTGTGTGGGACAATTTGAGTTTCCACCGTGGCCCGCTCATCAGGGCCTGGTTCACTACTCATCCAAGGATGGTCATGGTGTTCCTACCACCTTACTGTCCTTTCCTCAATCTTATTGAGGAGTTTTTCTCCGCTTGGAGTTGGAGAGTGTATGAGCATCAGGCTCAAAATCAGAGGTCCCTGCTCCATGCAATGGACGCTGCGTGTGATGATATTACAAGAGATCAGTGCAGGGGATGGTTGCGACATGCACACCGTTTCTTCCCTTGTTGCATCGCAAGGGAGAATATACGCTGTGATGTGGACGAGAATCTGTGGCCAGACAGACAGCAGCGTGTGGACGGCCAGGAGGGTGAGGATGGTGGCCAGGAGAGGGAGGGTGAGGATAGTGACCAGTGAAGAAATGTTAGTTTTGAATCACCAGCTTTATTTACAGCACTGGAGGCTACATATCATTTTCCTTGTTTTTTGTTTATGTGTTTATATTGCAGTATATTGTGCTGTATACCTTTTCTTTTAACTCTGATGTATGGAAGTTACTTTATGTGTGTGAATAAAAGTAGTTACAATTTCCTTGGCAGTATGAGTGCAGTGTGTGATGTCAAACCTTGGAGGGTACTCTTACCATAAAATCCTTTTTTTTCTTCAGTTTTCTACACAATTGTATTATGTTAGCTAGACAAAAAAAACTAGTACAGTAACCATTGTCAATGAAGGACTGGGCTAAGACCGAGAGGTGGACACAAGGGATATTTCAATGGTCCTCTGCCATAGTGACAAAACATCTAAACATTTTGACTTGCAGTGCTCACACAATGCCAAAGGGACAATGCATTTTGGGGGCACTGACTATTTAGATGAGAAAGGAATTTAGTTTTGACACATGAGTGAACTGTTTTGGGGGAGATATGAGCTTTTGCAGGTGAACCATGGTGTTGTGCTGAACCATCCAGGTTATTTTGGCAAAAGCACCAAGAGTGTTGAGAACATCCGGTCTGATTCGAGAAATGAGCACAAACGTTCACTGGTGCTATTTTGCTGTTTCAGATCACAATTCCCCAACAGACCAGGAAAAACCTAGTCTAAAGTCAGTGGCGCTTATTCAGATGCTATTTTAAGGGCACATGCTTGGCCATAATGTAGCGTGTGCTCAACCTGCATACACTTTGCTTCTCTCATCTACGGAAGCAGTTCCCATTTTTGCAAATCATACATAATTACAAGGAAAAATATTACCACATGAGGGAAATTATTGTGGTGTCCATGAAGATGGATAACATATATGAGGAAATATTACAGGACTTCAGGAGACGTGATGTTGAACTGCATGTGCCATATAACCCAAATACCACAGCAGCAGCATGGGAGAGGAAAGCTTATTTGACAGAAGAGCTGCATCTTCAATAGTGTGGTAAGCAAAGTAATCTCAATCTAATGTTAGACTACATTGCAAAAATATCACCATGCATTGATGACCTCATGATTCAGTGAGAGTGAGCCCAAAACATCGGAAAGTATGTCTTTGTGACATTTCTTTATTTACATTTTGTCAAACAGAAAAATCAATAGCAAACTGTTTGTAAATGAACAAAAAATGAAAAATACAAATGGAAAATGAAAAGTTGAAAAGATTTAAACAGAAGAACTAATTATTTTTCCCTCTGATATGCGACGTGCCCGCCATAGCCGTGAGGGGCCAGGAGTGGCTATGCGCGATGTGCTCCTAGTGGAGCGGTTGGATGGAGATTGGGTAGGGGTAGGACAAAGGGGCACAACAGAAGCAGGTGGTGCGTTTGGAGGCCCACGCTCCATGGCTGCAGCAATCCTCTCCAGACTTGAGGCGATGGCCTGAGAGGCCGCAGCAACATCGCCACCTGGTCAAGACATACATTACATATTCATATATACATACATTGTATATATATCTATATATATATATATATATATATATATATATATATATATATATATATATATATATATATATATATATATATATATATACATACATTAATACCTTGCCGCATCCGGTTTGAGTCAAACCCGGTTTGCTGGAGCTGCAGGAACGCGTGGTCCTCCGGTCTGACTATGCTGCCACGGCGTGTAGTGGGTCTAAATCCACTGCACCTTGGTGTTTGCACTGCTCCCTCCTCAGCTGGCCCTTGTGCACTGCTCGGCCCGTGTGCCCTGCTCCCAAGGCCAGGGTCATCTTCCTGCAAAGCTGCGTTACATTGTTTGGATTGATTGTATGGCTGTGTTACATTTATTTCATGTCAATAATGATTAAAAAGATTTTCATGAGAAATCTCTATGTGTGTGAACTTGATTTCTAAGTCAAGCCTCCTAACTTGAGGTTGGACAGCTAGTGTATTAGGTTGGGTGCCGATTTCCAAGCCCCAAAATCCCTCAACACTTTCAGCGTAGCAATCCGCCATGGAACAATTGCTTTTAAAGGGAATGTCAGATGACGCTCTGATTGGTTTATTGCACGTTATGCCCAAACCCCACCTATGAGTAATGTAGCTACTTCAGACCAACCCATTTTAGATTTTCGGTGGGCGCAAGAGTCAATTATCCCGCCAGCATAATAGCAACAGCGCCTGAGATCCGCCCACAAAGCTACTTGCGTTTTGCGTTTGATACATGCGTTTCAGATCATTAAGATAGAGCCCTAAGACTGTTTTGCCAAATGATCTTAGAGTTTTGAGAATGTAATTTCTGTTTCAAGAAATGAGCCAAACCAATGGAGAAAAACTGTAAGTGAAATCAACTGTGACATGCATCATTATGTGTAGAATAATGACTTTTACATTACATTTTTGCAGTCTGGCTTCTATTCACCTCTTCACCATCAGTGTTATCAATTTCGCTTGCAACGAAAATGTACCTATGAATAGGTCAAAGTTTATGTAAATTTACACGTCAAGTATATTTTGATAAATCAAAATTTATGCTCAGAAAGTGGCAAGCCCTTTTTTGTAAGTATGCAAGCTATATAAATGTGGCCCCTGGTACAGACGGAAAAAAATGACACAGGAAATATCTAATTTCCCTAATGTGTGGTTTCTTTACTCCTTGATGATCGCTTGAACTGGTGGTCATTCCTGCCATCTTGCAGGCAGTCCCAAAGCTCTTATTTGTGCTTAAAGGAGCGAGGAGCGATCTCTGAGGAGCAATAAGTGAGCAGCCTTCACAGAAGTCTTTTTACCAACAGACACACCCCCTATATTTATCAGTTATTCATTGGAAGCTGCCGCAGGTCGGACATTACAACATCAGTTTCATACAGGATTGAAGACTGATAACAGATTAAACTGAAGTGTATCACCATTAAGTTTTATATTTTTCTTTTCATGAAGTTAAAAAGTTGCAGCCTAATTGTAGGCAACCAAAAGGACCTAATTTTGGTCCAATGTCCTGTCTGTGCAATCATGTATCTGCAGTCAGTCAGCACAAAGCAGACGAACGTAAGCACAAAGACCATTTCAACGCTCAGCTCAGAGCAGCCATGTTTTTCTACTTTCAAAAATTAGTTTGGATCTTCTCTTTAAGGCATAGGTGCACAGTTATTAATTTTACAATACTGATGGAGTAATCTGTCCTCCTCTTCATACTTAAGGAGAAGCAACACCCTCCAAGCGCAGTGGTAGATGGGGGTCTAAATAGTGACAAATAACTCATGTCACTGTATGTACATGTACATATGTATTAAGATAAAGTCAACTGCAGATGTGCGGTACAGTAAACTGGGAAGCTGCTACTATAAGCAGTTTCCACTTCTCATTGTAGGGATAGCTTTAGTGACCACCCCAAAGAGTCTCAGATTATAAATTAGATAGTTGGGCTGAGAGAGAAAGAGAGAGAGATCCATTCTAATGGTTATCTAATTTTACTGTTTTCAATCTGTCAACAGGCTCTGAACATTCAGGTGCTGCAGTATTATTTAACTCATCTGTGGACCACAGATATTTGGTAGATTTTTAATGAAAAGGCCTCTATTTGTCTTTCTTGTGTCTGGCAGGATCAGTCATCTCTTTGATGGAACGGAGCCCATAGTGCTGGACTGTCTAAAGCAGCACTACTTCATTGATCGAGATGGCCCTATGTTCCGCTACATACTTAACTTCCTCCGAACCTCAAAACTCCTCATCCCTGATGACTTCAAAGTGAGTGTCTGTCTAGAGCTTTAATAAGGTACTACTACAGTTTATCACTGCAGTGTGTCTGAATAGTCCCAAATCACAGGGAAACTATTTAACAAATTCTTATTGTTATTACTTTTTATTGTTATCAAAACCAGATTGAGTTAAAATACCAATTACAGAGGCTTTGAAAGAGCATAGTGTCCCTACTGGCATTGAACCTTGTAGCGCTCCATTATGTGATAATGTAATACATTTCAATTCATTATGTGATAACGCCGCATTTTGCAATAATCTGCCACATTTTGTAATAAAATTCTTGAACGCAATATGTAATAAACTTTGTCGCATTTTGTAATAGGTTCTTACACATTGCGTCAGTAATTACAAACTGCAGGTGTTGCACTTTTTTTATCAAGAAAATGTAATAATTTGGAGCATCATTTAATGTAATGTAATGTAAATATGAATTTATTTGAAAAACTAGTAGGATGTTTCATTAGTCAAATCTAAATCAGATATAACAAAGCTCATAGAGACAAAAACTGCACTAAATGAGTGTTTTTGTGTTTTGGTATTCTGTTTCCCAGTTTATGTTTTGAAACCCCTGTGCTGGGTTAATTGGGAGGGGCCAAGGGGGTATTTAAAGGGAGCTCAGCTCACTTGAGAAGGAGCATTCGGCTGAGAGGCATGTGGGTCCTAGTTGCTGCCGTGATTTCTGAAAATATTTTACTCTTGGTCCTGTTGTAAATATTCCTGCCACTTTGCTTTGCCACCTGTGGGTATTTGTCTTCGGTTTTGGTGTAAATAAAAAAAATCACCATA
This sequence comes from Sparus aurata, assembly GCF_900880675.1. Classification (NCBI taxonomy): domain Eukaryota; kingdom Metazoa; phylum Chordata; class Actinopteri; order Spariformes; family Sparidae; genus Sparus; species Sparus aurata. Next base: position 32,932,392 of record NC_044197.1, read on the forward strand.
CTAAAGTTTGCCGACTGGGCCATCATCCGTCCATCTCAAAGCCCGAACCCCGACATTTGGTGTCAGAAGTGGGATGGCCAGTCGATGAGGAGCACACATCCGGTACACAGGAGGACGTACTGGATTGCGCTCACAAAAGCAGGAAGCAGCTCAGGACGAAGATGTTGAGGAGGCTCCAGTCCTGAAGGCCGGCTCTGCCACTGCCTGACCCAGTTGCGGGGCTGGCCATGAAGCCCGAAGTCCCCTGAGTTCTGCCAGAAACCCCTCCTCCCTTCTTTGCTGTCCCTCCAGGAAGGTCCTCATGACAGCCACCAGCTCCTCTCCTGCACTTGGAGTTAGCGCTGCAGTACCTCAATGCCCGGAGGGGAGGCCTGACTGCCTACCAGGGTGGTCCCAGTCGTCAGGTTCCGTTGCAGCCCAGACCAGCAACCAGAGCCAGCCAGCATCCGCCTGGAGAACACTGGCCCAAACCTTGCCAGCGCAGCCCCGGTAAGGAGCTCATCTGTTTTTACTGCCAGCAAGCAGGGCACAAGGCTTCTTTGGGCCCCATCAGAAAAACAAAACTTAACGGGGCATGCTACAGTCCCCGGGCTGAGGGTGCAAGTGCTTGGGGAGGTCAACAGCATTTTAAAGACGTTGCCATTAATGGTGAATCTGTGACTGCTCTGGTTGACTCGGGGAGCTTCCTGACACTGGTCCGAAGGGAGTTGGTGCCAACGGGCGTTGTGGATTATAGCAGACAGGAAGACATTTTGTGTGTGCATGGGGACAGCCATTCCTACCCCACAGCTGAGGTGACGGTGGTGGTGGACGAGCAACCTTACCTGCTAACTGTGGGGGTGGTGGAAAGGTTACCCGTTGCTGCTATCCTGGATTGGGACTTACCTGTGCTACTGGACGTGTTGGTGGAGGCCGGGCCCAAAGACAGTGACCTGTGGAAGGGTTTGTCCGGTCATGCGATCACCCGCACCCAGGCCAGACCGGGGGTGACACCCGACCCAGGGCAGGGAAAGGGGCCTGATCCAGAATTCTGGGGCCCAGGAAGTCTCGCCACCAGCGGCGGTTTGAAAAGGGGCTGAAATCCCGGGAGCCGGACTGTACAAAGGGGCTGGCAAATGGCATGTGGGAGGTGCCAGGGGACATTGGGGCAGTGCAAAGGGAGGATGGGACTCTGAAGCCCTTGTTCGCCAAGGTGGTTGGGGGGCTGGATATGGCAAAGGGGGAGAAAGATTGTTTTGTTGTTGACAGTGATTGGTGTGCAGTGGCGGACGGTGTCAAACGCCTTGTGGGTCCTATGTCATGTCGGCTCATGATAATGCACCTGGCACACACCTTGCCTTGGGCAGGTCATCTTGGTCGTAACGAAACCTATTTGCGCATATCCTCCAGATTCTATTGGCCTTCCATGTATGTTGATGTGCAAACCTTCTGCAAAACCTGTCCCACCTGTCAGAAAACTTGCTATGTCCGCCAGTCCGGCCGCGCCTACCTCCAACCCCGCCTGTGATCTCCACTCCATTTAGGCGTATAACCATGGACATTGTTGGCCCATTGGTGAGGAGCAGTGGAGGGCACCAGTACATCCTGATGTGTTCTGTGTGAACAATGGCATAGCCATATGCAGAGTTGTTAGTGCCACGCTACTGGAGTTGAAGTTCATGGGGTTTTTGTGTTTTGGTATTCTGTTTCCCACTTTATGTTTTGAAATCCCTGTGCTGGGTTAATTGGTTTGCCCAGGAGAGGGGCCAAGGGGGTATTTAAAGGGAGCTCAGCTCACTTGAGAGGGAGCATTCGGCTGAGAGGCATGTGGGTCCTAGTTGCTGCCGGGATTTCTGTAAATATTTTACTCTTCGTTTTGTTGTAAATACTCCTGCCACTTTGCTTTGCCACCTGTGGGTATTTGTCTTCGGTTTTGGTGTAAATAAAAAAAATCACCATACTAAAGTTTCATCTCTACGTAAGAGGATTAGGGCCACATGTGAATTTTTCTTTAGTTCTGACTTTAAAGTCAGAATTCTGAGAAAAAAGTCAGAATTCTGACTTTAATCTCAGAATTCTGAGAAAAAAGTCAGAATTCTGAGATTAAAGTCAGAATTCTGACTTTTATCTCAGAATTCTGACTTTTTCTCAGAATTCTGACTAATCCTCTTCCGTACATCTCAAAGCCCGAACCCTGACAGAGTGTCACTGGCACGAACATTATTGGAGCACTAAAATGTTGGAAGACATACACACATGCAATCTGGATTATGATATGCAAATATTATACATGATAGAAAGCAGACTGTAACAACTAATAATGTAATAACAGCTCATAATGTAATAAATAGAGGTCTGTTTTTGTGTTTGACTCTGATTTGCCCATAGGTGGCACTACAGTAACCAACTCAAAAGCTGGCAGGAGAAGAGGTTGAATGAGGGAAGAAGGAGGGGGACTGTAGTTCATGTAGTTTAAATTAGCATTTTCTTTGCTACAATAACTAATAATACATTTTGCAATAAAAATACATTTAAAATTGTTCTTTTTAAAAGTATAAGTGAAAACTCTTTCTTTCCACACAACCTGACGAAGACCTTCTGTGGTATATACGTGTGTGCCTGCATAAATATATCATTCCAGTAGGTGGCAGTGTCACTCCATGTAATCCATGTATCGCAGATATTCTGTGCACTTGTATCTGACCACTGAGCAGTAAACACCATTCCTCTGAATTAGCTTGCCTGCTAGTTTTCTTTCCATCCTTACAATACAACATATTGGTGACGAGGTTGGCTCTGCTTGGGATTTCGCCACCTCCGGCATTTTTACAAAGCCCAAAAATTTTTTTTTGAGGGTGGTGTAATAAAGATGCTTGTTTGTAATAGGCTGCTGAGTCCACTGATTGTTGAACCAATAATTGGAAGCCTAACATAAAGGCCAATGATCGTCGTTTACGTCATCTATCACTTGTGATTTTGATTTCTGGTGCCTATTCTTCTTCTGCTATAGTATCTACACTGCTGCGGTCCACCTATGTATTGATTACGGTCCGGTCTGGTATAAAAATGTCAAAAAGACAGTTGGGCCTTTGCCAGGCATTTGAAAAAAAGAGAACCAAGCCCACGATCCCAAACACGCAGCAGAGCTGTGAGAATGAAGGTGCTACCAGCGGACAGGCAGGACATGAATATGAGGTAGCTAGCTCTGCACAGAGATGCATTTATTTATAGGAACAGCATAGGCTAGTGAGCACCATACATATGTCTTCAACAAATCCCGACCACGTTTGCAAAGTTTGGAGGAAAACAAATGCTGCAGGTCTGCAGCGCACTGTCCAGGATGCTGAAACAGGGCCGGATTGGAAGGTTCGGCGGGCAAGATATTTAAATTATGCAAATCAGCAGGTACCACCAAACGTCTGCCAAAGCAAGTCAGAGCTTTTCTTTCTCTCACACAGTGACCTGGAGAGACTGATGCTGCCTGAGAGGCTTTTTCGCACATCAAAGCACTGATTTCTACAAGCCCAGCAATTACACTGTTCGACACTGCTCTCCCTACTCTCGTCACTACAGAAGCCTGTGACTACGGCATAGGTGCAGTCCTCACACAGGTGCTCGGGGACTGAAAAGACTGTTGCATTCACATCCAGGTCCCTTACTGACTGTGAGAGGAAATACTCTACCATAGAGAAGGAGGCTCTGGCTTGTGTGTTGTCAGCTGAGCATTACAGCTATGGCGCACGTACCTATGGGGAAGACACTTCACCCTGCGCACAGACCATAGCCCACTTACTGCCCTGCTGTCCACCAAAGGCTTTCGAAAAGCAGGTATGAGGATTTCGAGATGGCCGGCTCGCCTCATGTGCTTTAACTACACTGTGGAATACAAGCCAGGTCGTGATAACGTCATAGCAGACTGTTCGTCACGCATGCCCCTGCCATCTTCTGACCCACAAGAGCTGGATGACGACATCATAGCAATGGTGCCTGTGGACTTTGCAGCTGTTACTACAGAGCTGCTACATACTGCCTACCAAGATTGCCCAGTGCTGCAGCAGGTTATGGCTTATCTAAGAAATGGTTGGCCCCGGTCAGCTAAAGGCCTTGATCCTGCCCTTTTGCCTTTCTACCATGTACAGATTGAGCTGGCTGAACTTGATGAGGTTTTGGTTAGAGGTACTCACCAAGTTGTGATCCCCCCGACTCTTCAGCCACAACTCATACAGCTTGCCCACAACACTCACCGAGTATAGTAAGGACTAAACAAAGACTTGGGGAGCTCTATTGGTGGCCTGGTATGGATTCTGATGTTGAAGCTGCCATTAAAGCTAGGGTCTGTAATGTTGTTCAGAAACACATTTTGTTATACTGGGTGAAATGATCCTGCTATCCTGAGAGTAGTCAATACATTATGTATTCAGAAAAAGGAACGAAAATAATCGGACCTCTGTGGCAGCTGTAGGACTGAGAAAAATCTGTCCGGGCGGCACGGCTTGGTTAGATGCCTTCATGTCTCGTCCTCTGTCCCTCCCTCCTCCGCTCGCGCACACGTTAGGTTTCACTGATATATAAATATTCAGCACACTCCTCTGCAGAAATACGAGTTGCAGGAGAAAACATTCATTTGGTTACAATGGCAGAGAAAATGCAGCCAGCGCTACTTGTAACAGCACACCCCGCTAAAAAGGCAAGGAAAAGAAAGCCTGAGGCAGAAAAGGCTGCGACGAAAAAGGCTCTGGATAAAGAAGTCGGACCGAGTCAACATCGGTCTGGCGTTTAAGCGGTGGAGACAACTGGGGCATGTGAAGGGCTTGAAAAGTGATGCAGAGGTTGCTCTCTTTCTGTTGGACAGGTAATTATTTGTTTTGTTTCAGGGGGATTTGTTATTTTCATAAAATATGTACTAGCACAATGCTAACGTTAGCTTCTTTGTGTGTTGTTTTTAGCCATGAGAATGGCTAATGAGTCGGCCCAATTTCCACTGGATAGGGGTCCGCTGCGTTGCTGCTCCTATCCGGTTTTGCTCCACCGTCTGGCAATCCCCACCGGTTGCGGGTTGAGTCCGCAACGGCGCAGTGCGATGGACAGCTGGCCTCACGATGTGTGCTAGTGTCAACCCGGAGTGTTTTATTTTGAAAAGTAACCGGATGTAGTTTGTTATTTTGGTGCTTGACTTCCTGTCTGCTCCGTTCTAAATTCAGCTGAATTGCTGCGTCTTGCTCTGGCATCTCCTTCTCCCTGCTGAGTCCCACTAACAGATGTGCGTTCAAGTTTGTGGGGGAGTGGCTTTGGACGGAGCACTGACGGGGTGGGGGGGGGTGATGGAACTTAGAGGAGGTGCCACTTTCAAATCTTGCTAGCTCTCTTGCTAGCTCTCCAGGATTGTAGACCCTAGCTTTAAGTCATGCACCACCTGCTCCCAACATGACAAAACTGCCATAACAGAGCTGCCCCACTGCAACCGGTGCCCTTTCCCAATACAGCCTGGGAAAAACTTGTGATGGATATTGTGGGACCATTCCACTCTGCTCTGCCTGACTGTCGCTTTGCCATCACATTGGTGGACTATTACAGTAAATTCTCTGAAGTGGCATTTACCTCAGCTGTGACGTCCGCTACTGTCATTGCATTCTTTTCTGCTGTTTTCAGCCGTGAATGCAACCCCCTTGAACTTGACAACGGCCCTCCATTTGTGTCTGCTGAGTTCGAGGCCTTCTTAGCAGCTCAGGACATTACACACTGCCGCAGCTCCATCTACTATCCACAAAGTAATGGAGAAGTGGAGAGATGGAACAGAGTATTAAAGGACTGTCTACAGACAGCTGACATTGAGGTCGGTCATGGAAGCCCTTTGTCACGAACTTCCTCCTCATTTCTTGAGCAACTCCCCATGCATTGACTCAAGTCTCCCCTGCTGAACTCCTACATGGCCATCCATTAAGCACCAAATTGAACATCAAAAATATTGCTTCGCCTCGCACATCTGCACAGCCTGAAGCTGTGAGAGACACTGTGACTCTGAGACAAGCCAAAGTAAAGCATTATGTGGATGAACGTCGTGGTGCACAGTCTCCAAAGTTTCAGTGTAGTTCCTATGTTCGGATAAGGAAGCCAGGAAAGGACACTCAAGGTTCACACAGCCCTTCCGGGTTGTTGCGCAGAAAGGCCCGGAAACTTACAGACTTTCTGATGGTAAAGTATGGAATGCTTTACACCTGTCCCCTGGAAGTTTCCCCTCCCCTGAGGTGCACACAACCAGTACTTAATGTTTGTGTCCACCTTGTGTTTGTGTGTATGTATGATAATGCTGCTGCATGTCTTGGGCAGAGCCGATTATTACATTATGAACTTTTATTACATTGAAATTATTAAATTATGAGCCGTTATTACATTATGAGCTATTATTGCTACAGGGAGATTTAAACTACATGAAGCTAGCTAACTTAACTATAATTTGCTGTAACTTGCTGGTAGTTAAACTACATTCATATTTTTTGCTGTGTCAAGTATTTCAACTACTTTTTGGGTCATTTTTTGTAGTTAAACTACTCAATTTACAAACTACAATTTTGGCCAATAACATGACATTAAAATAATAATAATAATAAAGACCTATATAATATAAATTCTATTTAATTTTCCTTTGAAAAAAGTCATGAAACATGTCATGACATGCTAAGCCAATGCTGCCACTGATTGGCGTGCCCTGGCAACACTCAAATGCTTCACACAGACTGGGTGGATCTTTGTGCCAATGAAGGTAGAGCTCATATGGCACAAGCACATCATGGACAACCCTCCTGTAACCACCGATGCGCCCCGAATGCTCCAGCCCAGCCATGGCCATATTTGAGCCTATACATGTTTGATATAGACGCATCTACAGACACGACCTACATGTTCACGTGTTCGTGATGTGTTGGTGCCTCTGAAGTTCATGTGATG